>NC_061802.1:20509858-20810858 GCF_021462225.1 Girardinichthys multiradiatus | reverse complement strand
CTGGGCTTTCAATCTTCAAAACATCAGCCTTATCTTATGATCTAAGGTGAGGGTCTAGGGGTATTCAGACTGTTTTGGCTCAATTCTTTCTTTTTCACAACAGATTGTAGCAAAACCGACATTGCTGCAGACAAGGCTCCAATCTGTCTATCCCTCTCTGGGGAACAAGACTCTTACTTGATTCTCTCCTCTTTAAGGAGAAATTCAAGCATCTTGAGATACAAATTAATCCCGAATGCAGAGGTAGCAATACATCTTTGCCAGTTAAGAAACTGGCCTCAGACTTAAAGGGAATGAGTCTAAACCTGACCCCATTAAACTTGCCTGCAAACTGAAAGTCATATCCCAAATACACCAACAGAACTCTGTTGTTTGTGAAACCCAAAGATGAGAACCTCAGGATTCCAAAGAAGTAACCTGGATCTGGACTACACCTTAAATTCCTGTTTATGCACACCAACAGCACACAAACCGGATCGGTAATAAAAGGAAGCCCTGGCGAAGTCCAACCTATTCTAGGAACAAGCTTGTGTCTGTGCTGTCGTTTTAAAGTATAAACATTATATTCCAGGGCCCATATTCACAAAGGTTCTCAGAGACCTCCTAATTTAGTCTAAAAAGTCCTGCCATGGACTCCTAGCTTAAGATTGATCCGTTCTCTGCTGACAGCGACTCTGAGCGAGGAGACGACAAAACTTCCTTGTGAGGAGGAGTGGTTGACCCCATTGCTAGGTGTTACACTGTCTTCTGAGAGCTGTGATTGGTTGTTACAAAGAACCAACAAAATAAATAAGTAATAGCAAATGCGCTCCTGGTAATCAATGGAGAGAAATTAACCGATAGAATTTAGACTGGATTCTGAAATGTGTAAATCATGATGGTAAAACTTAGCAAGATTAAATTAATTGTCACACAGCATCAACATGTTTGCATGTAGTTTATTTACATGCTCATCATTATTTCGATTTGATTATTATTATGTTTATTCACCATTCTGGTCGTTTTCATAGTGCATCTATTTTATATTAATATGAAAATTCATATGATCTCCTTCTTGTATAATGAGGTTTAGTTTGATAAAATGACCAAAACAAGAAAAAAAGGTGGAGAAAACCAAACTAAACAGCTGAGCAGAGCCTGAAGAGAGGAGTGTTGAAAGGTAGATTTGGTCCTGGGATCACGGCAGAAACAAACAGGCGTTCCTGAGCAGATCAATACATTGTTCCTTCTGCTTTCAGCACCAGCCTGGAATGTGAGCAGCTCTGGTTCCTGCTGTATTCAGAAGTTAGAAAGGAGATAGCAGAACACCAGAGAACTTCACCACAGACGGGGAGCGTTGTGATCATTTAGGCTTAGGCTGCTGACATCATCATGTACAATACAGCAAATACTTATTCACCTCATTTACATATTCCTTCTATGTATATAGTGCTTATATTATTGTACTGTATCTTGTCTAGAGTTTCTATTTATGTATATATATTTTCGAGTTTTTCAAATTTTTTCCAGATGTATTTTTTGACAGTATTTTACAGTCTGTACATATTTAAATAATTCAGTACTATATTGTTTGTAATTTCGTTCGCTTTTTATTCATGGTTATTCATTATTTTTCTATTATTTATTTATCCTTCCTAATATTACCTTACTAGAGGTGCACCTTTAACCTGTCTGGTCCCTTAAATTATTTAATTTTTCCCTAGGGGGATGATATGGTTAATCTTATCTCTATATTAAAAATTGTATGATTGTCATAGAAGTTTATGTGCTCATTTACTCGACTATTAATTGGGTAGATCCCTGCGCGATCGAGGCGGTAGCGTTTTATTAATTCGATGTTATTTATTGTACAGAGAATATCTTTCCTTTCTCTTGGCCTTTCCACCATCTTCTCTGCTTACGACACTCTTAGGCTCACTAAAAGTCCTACTTACTACTTCATCAACATTTCCTCATGAAGGGAGCTCTCTTAAGGCCTAGGATGCTTCGTGAATAACTTTTATCTTACCAAGGGAAAATCTTAGAATTCGAGAGATTCTAAGATTTTTATTAGAATAATGTCACTGGGTACTACTTTTAGTCCTAGGATTCTTTGTGAATACAGACCCAAATGTTTAAATGAAGCAGACCAATTAGTCAATCAGTACGATTTCATTTGTATCAGTCTTTTAAAAATAGATTTTCTTATATTAACAAATCAGAGTGTGTTTTCTATTTCAGAAAACTTCCCAACTATTTTGGTTTTTATAGCACTGCCATGACAGCTTATTGATGGTTTTTTTTGATCGAGTGTGGAGCCAAAGACTAGAATAACCTTTAATGTAGTAAAAAAGGTGGGGCTGACTGCAGATTTTTAAATAACATCTTTAATATATCATTTGTGATAATGTTGCATCTTAAAAATTGTACAATCAAAAAAAAAAATAAATACTGTAAGACACATAGTCAATAGAAATAGGTTTTATATATAGTATATTTTAAAGTCAGTGTGGAAAAACATTTTTTTTTTTTATAAAAAACTATTTTGGTTTGTATGAGAAAAATGTGTTTGACTTATGTTGTTGGAAACTAAATCAGTTGCAAAATCAGTGGAATTTCTAGAGATAATATGTCAGGAAAAACCTTGCTTAAATAACTTATATATAATTAATAGATGAGCTTCTACACACAGACCAGAATGATAATGTATAAATGCTAATGTTTTCACTTTTGTTAGGATAGGATAAGAATCCTCACCGACGGACATTATAAGGACAAATTACCTACAGTTTGACATAAAGTTTAGTGCACTGGGTTGATGATGGAACGCTTTGTAACTGGGTTGATTAGAATGCTGCAGCCACACTTAGATTCAGGGTTGGACACCTGCTATTACACACTCTAGCAGATAGACACCAGAATGGTGACACATAGTCTACTGATAAACGGTGAAGGAGTGTACATCCCATGAAGGGAGTACCAGGTATAAAAACCATGTGTGACCTTCTTTCAGGGCTGTTTTGTCACTCCAATCACCGAGCGGGTTAAGGACGGGAGCCATCAGGGCTGATCTTTGTAACTATTCTTCTGCCTTATTTAGAATAAAAGTGTTGAGCGTATAGAACAGTTTGAGAGTCATTCGTTTAAGAGAAAGTGAATGTAAACAGTGCAGGCGCTTCTGGGGATGATCCGGAGGAGCACCGAGGCGTCTGACCGCCAACAGGTTGCGGTAGCTCGGACAAATCCCTCTTCAGTGTTTGAAAACTTTTATTCTACTTACTATTTCTTTAAAATGTTATGGTCAAGTTTCTTTAGATTACAGCTTTGGTCATTCCACGATAAGCTTCCTCATCATCATATCCCCCATAAGCTAATGTTTCCTCCATCTTTTCTGTGTGACAGTTTGCTACTTAGACATTAAATTATTCTTTATATTGTCTCCCAAGGCCTCACAGGTTTCTCTACTCTTTTTCCCTCATCTATCAGGTCTTCTTTCTTCCAAACTCTCAGCATAGGAGTTGTGCTTGAGTGAAGCATTATAATAGCTCAAGGAAATGGCCCTTCTTGAGAAACTTTCAGTGAGCTGTCAAGGGGAGAAGATTAATGCATGGCCAGGCTCTCCAGGGGATCCAGCATCCCCCTCACCAAGCTCCCAATTTTACCCTAATTTATCCATTTCTTTTCTCTTTGTCCTCCTTTTACACTCTCATCTTCCTCACTTATCCAAAAAATGTTGTCTACCTTTCAAACAAAACACTCTGTAACTAAAAGACTTTAAAGGTCAAACACAAATTAATCAAGTGCAGTTTTAGTGTATTGAGATATTGTTGTTATATGCGGTTTTCTCAAGAGACAGCAAAGCGCTTTGAATGCAATCTAGTAAAAATACACTCATTATCTTCCATTATTAGTTTCTATCATTCAGGTTGATGAAGAATATATAAATATGACATTTCATTTACATATTAGAACATTTAATATGAGTCTGAGTAATTCTGTGTAAGGCGATGGATGGATGGATGGATGGATGGATGGACGGATGGATGGATAGAGAGAGAGAGAGAGAGAGAGAGAGAGAGATAGAGATAGATAGATAGATAGATAGATAGATAGATAGATAGATAGATAGATAGATAGATAGATAGATAGATAGATAGATAGATAGATAGATAGATAGATAGATAGATAGATAGATAGATAGATAGATAGATAGATAGATAGATAGATAGATAGATAGATAGATAGATAGATAGATAGATAGATAGATAGATAGATAGATAGATAGATAGATAGATAGATAGATAGATAGAAGTTCTATTTTTCACAAGTATTTTTTTTTATTTTGAGAGTTTGCTATGAAATTACAAAGTACATTTAAGTGCTATATTCAACAATGTGTAAAATTGCATGCCTAAATCCAACAGCTAGTCTTTGTTTTGGTTCAATAGCAGCTCTTAATGTTGTAGACTTTTTTTCTCAGTTCAAGGCCATCAAGGGACATAAGTTCACCCATATGCTCTGCTGACATGCGGAAATATTGGTGTTGCCTTTGGCTGCCCAGTCGCAGCTCAGCAACCATATGATAAACATCCCCTTGTCTGCTTTTGTGTTGGTTTAGAGGATGTACCCAAACCCTGCCCCTTCTTCTCCTGCTAATGTAAAATAGATATAAATTAGGAATTACATACATAAGCCTACACTTTTTTACATGGGCTATTTTTTTATATGGGCTCTATATATATATATATATATATATATATATATACACTCACTACTGGTCAAAAGATTTAGAACTCCTCTCTCTTTTAATGGTTTTCCTTATGTTTATCTGTATTTACATTGTACGATGGTTCCTTCTGAAGTCATCAACACTGTGAGTGAAGACATGGAATTATGTAGCAAACAAAAGATGCTGTGATGATTGAAATATTAACCTTTGGCCATCTCTCAATGAATCTCTGGGAAGTTCTTTTAAGACTCTTTGGAAAACTATTTCAGGTGACCATCTCAAGAAGCTCATGGAGAAAATGCCAAGAGAGCAAAGCAGTCATCAAATCAAAGCGTGGCTATTTTGAAGAACCTAAAATATTATATATATACTTTTTGTTTACTACACAGTTCCATGTGTGTTCACTCACAGGTTTGTTGCCTTTGGTGAGAATCTACAACGTAAATAGTCATGAAAATAAAGAGACCAATTAAGTGAGATAGTGTATCTAAAACATTTGACTGGTAGTGTATAAATGTATATGAGCAATTTCATACATTAGATAAATGTCAATCACTGTGCAACCTCACATTTCCCACGCATTATTCTCGGAGGCGGAGCAAATTACAATGCTTCCTATATAAATCCGGACATGAGGGAATACTGCGTGGTGTGGCTGAGGTGCAAATAGTGTAAATCCAGGGTAAGGCATGGTATTATCAGGTCATTGCTGTGACATTTAAGTAGCACTTGGGCAGATTTGTGGCAGTGGTCCATATGGTGCCTTGTAATGTCATGTCTTAAAAAATCTATAGCAGTCTGGCTTAGCTGGAGATCATATTATATGGGCTATTTTATCAAATTTGTAGAAAGTCAATGGCAGAGCGTTATTTACTCAAAGTTGTGTTCATCTTATGTTATTGAATGTCCAGGCATATGTGCAATAGAGTAACAATAGAACAGAAAATGATCAAGAAAGAATGAAACATTCTTTTACAGAGGTACATAATAAACATGTGGTTGCGAGTGGTGTGTAAAAATTTCATACACATGCCATACATATGTCATATAAATAACATTTACTGGGTTATCTTTCTTACCAGTTGGTATCCATCAATACCCAGTGGTGGGTTTACTGTAATGGAAGGGAATTTGCTTGCATGCCAGACACTTGAACCTAAACTGAGACCACAATTATCTTTTTTTTGGTCAATTGTTATAAATTGTGGTGATTATTTCCCTAACCTAAATAAGTTGATATGGATCAACAAAACAGAACAATGCAAAAAGAAATAATAGCCTATAAAATTTATTTGACAATGAAGCAAAAATATTTGTAAACAATGTGTTTGTGACGCCCACTCTGTTCTCCTTTAAAAATTGCATTTAAAAAAAAAACTCATTACAGACTTATTTCAATGTGCTATTTATATTTTTTTCAATTTTAGGTTAACATTAAATATATCTGTGTCTGCAATCGCATGCTGATTGGCTCTTGTCAAAATGCATGTGTCTGTATTCATACTACTTTTGTAAACCCCCCCTTGTTCCACTGAGAGATATTTTTTTCTCTCCATATTTATTGGTAACGATAATGTGTTGGTTTGTCAACTCAGAAGAAAAGAAAAGTAAAAATAAATGAAATAAAGCGATTTTTCAAAAAGCAATCAATGCAGATTTTGTCTTTTTTGTCCCTGGAGTACAATTTATCCAAATTGGAAAATAACAAAAAATGTCCACCCTGTATCTCCTAAGAACAAGGGCCATTGATGTTTTTCTTCTACTGTTTAATTTCTGTATTCCATTTTTCTTTACTTGCTATGAGTTTGGTGTCACTCTTTAAATAGGAGTATTACTGTTGTTGTCAGTGTGGTACAAAAATGTGGGCTGCACAAGGCAAACAGTGCATGTGGGGTATGGGTCTTGTTCAGGGACCCAGAGATTCAGAGAGTCTGTGAGATTCAAACAAGGGATCTTGCAGCCTTCCCAAGGATGTAAGCACCCTGTTCTAACCACTAGGCCACCACTCCCCGCTTTTTATTTGTCATGGCAAAGTATCTAGCTAATGTTAAATAGCATTTTTTTCCATAATGCAAATAAATCTTACATTATTTACTGCCAAATACAAGCTGTAGTCATTTAACCATTGCACAGTTTTCTAAGACCAAGTTAGGAGAGTAAGTAGGGGTAAATTACTTTTTTTTCTGCCCAAGCTGCAATGACTTCATACACAAAATATTTGTTCCTACTCACTTAAAATTTGTTTTTTGTTCTTTATTGTACATTGCAGACAGATTGTGCAATAATCATCTTTGCTTCTTAACTCTTCTCAATCTTAGATCACTCCACATTCTTCCTTCTTTAGTCACCATATGTCTGACATCAGATCAGCGACACACATGCATACATTTGAAGCCTGTAGACTATAGCCCATCCTTCTGCACAGCTGTTGAGAAGATGGGAGGATAATCAACTACTCAAACATTCCTCTTTCCCTATAGACCCCCTTTCCACCCTCATCTTCTCTATTTTTCTGAAAAGCGGGGGGAAGTGTCGGCAGGGTGCCGTGACTCTTTTTCTGCAATGGAATAAGCAGTTCTCCTCTGGGACTGCTTGTTTGAACTTTTTGAATCAGAATTTGTAATGATCCTCAGCACAGCATAGAAGATGCAGCCTTAACAGAGCAAGGCACAAAAGTCTGAGGCAAAGACGGGCCAGATCAAACACACCCTTTGGGGAGTAATGATGAACCTCCAGTCCCATCCATGAAGAGTAGCTACATGTAAGACGCCTTTTGTTTCACAGATTTTTCTAAGTTTGTGACCTCGGTCTATCATTTGCATCTAAGCAGCATAAACAAACATGTTATTTGTGCGGCATTCCCCAGGCCACCCACCCCTTTCTTCCACTGACAGCACAGAAAGTGAATTCAGTTCTTGGGGCAGTCTGTGGTTTTCTGTACAACACTTTGAACAAAGAAAACAGACTAAAACCCCCTCCTAGCTAAATTTTATGAGCCAAGATATTTAATTTTTTAACCCAGTTCCAATTTGCTGTTGTACATTTGTGTTGGCTCAGATGAAATGGCGCTGCAGTACAGATGACAGGGGTAATTACATAGTTCAGAAAATGTACACGAAGAAATGAAAACAGTCATGTTTTTTCTGACTATAGAACTGAAGCAGAAGGCATGTGGCACTGACCCCAATATCACACTATATTAATTCTGCTGACAGAAACCAGCACCCTGGTGCTGATTTGGTACCGCTTTTGCTCGTCTGCTTTGCAAGAATGTTTGTAAGTTTTGCCAAGTAAAACTAATTAACTGAAACAAGTAGTACTTTACACTTAGACTAGTCCTATGGTTAAAGACAGGTGAAAAGATTCCAGTTCAATTCTTAAATATAACTTATCAAATAAATAGGTCAAACTGAGGAAAACATACCTGTACGATCCTTTACCATCTGATTAATTGTAGATTATGAAGAAAAAAAAAGGTTTTTCTTTAAGTGTTTTGTAGAAATCATTTTCTTGTGGTATCTAGTAACTTTGGCAATATGTGACTGTTTGCGTGGAACAGCATATTGTGGGAAAGCAGGTTAGGTTTGGTGTGTTTATGTGTGTGTACGTGGCTGTGAGACATCTGAGGAACAAGATGTAGCAAGATGTAGCTGACAAGCAGGTAAAATCCAAGAGAAGGCTACAGAGGATTGGCTCCCATTCCAGTATTTTAATTTCACTTTGATTTATAAATGTCATGTCTCAAAATGCTTTCTGCTTTGGATCAAAAACTGCCACACCTGGAGAATAAATATGTATGGTCTGGATATGTGTATTGAGCGTAAACTAAATTGCTATGAATGTGCAACATTACTGCCGAAACAGCTTTTGGTCACTGAACAAAGTTGTAACGTGAATGAGAAGGACAGTGAATAAAAACAAACAGGCTAACATGTACTCTTATATGTGAGAAGTTTCACAATCCATGTTACTGTTTCTTGTCTTGTAAACAGAAAGTTTATACCAATTGAACATTTTTAGCTATTTACATTTCCAAAATAAAATATGTAAATTGACAAACATGCAAGTATTTACTAAGGAAATAAAAAAATACAAACAAAAAATGAAGCAAAATTTTTAAAAATTCTTTTTCATAAAGGTTTTGTCACATCGTTTTTTTCTTATCATATGATGGTATCTAAAAAAGCTGCTTGTATGGGTCCAAACACGAAGAAATGAATTGCATTTGGTGAATAATCAAGAAAAAAGCTGTATTATTTGTTATGTGCCCCTCTGTTATTGTATCGCATGTGTATTGGGAAGAAGAGTGTAAAATTTACAGTATGTTAATGTGTAAACGACTAAGTTTCATCCCATTTTTTCTCTTCCATACTTAATAATCTCCTGACCATCTGTGGCTAAAAGTTCAACAAACTATGTAGCAACTATGAGTACCTCCTCCTCAGAGATAATATTTTATTACTTTATATAACAACAAAGACTAGGATTACTATGATTTAAGTAATTTGGGACAGCCCAGAAGATGTTGCCATGGCTTTGTAAGCTTCTGCTAAGTCACAATATTTAAGCTAAATGGAGGCACATCTGTGGATGTATTTTAAGGCAGCAATTCAAACACACTGCATCCATGTTTGACATCATGAAAAAATCCAAACAAATCAGGCAAAGTATCAGGATGTAGACCTCCACAACTCTGGTTCATCTTTGGGTTCAGTATGAGTATGTGTGTGTATCAACCAAACAACAAAAGACCTTGCAAAGATGCTAGTAAAAACTTGTAAGAGAGTGAATTAATCCAAAGTGAAACAAGTTGTATTTCTTCATGGGCTAAAAGGGTTCTCAGGGGAAGAAGCCAGTACTCCAAACAGATTACAGTTTGCAAATGCATTAACAAATTAATTAATTGATCCAATTAATCCAAAGTGCCATGAAGTTCCAGCTTTGTTGCAAAAGGGTTTTCCAAAAGTGACTGTGAATCTAAACATACTGCCAGATTAGTTACATTGTAGGTAAAGAACAACAAATGTCCATAGAAAATGTGTGAAAAATATGTGTTTAAGCAGTGGTACACAAACCTGACTCAGTCACACAAGTTCTGTCTGGAGGAATGGGCCAAAATTCAAGGAAACTATTGTTAGAAGCTTTTGATAACCAGAAAAACATTTTGTTTAGCGAAATCTTTGGAAACTTTGGAAAACTTTGGAAAATGTTAAGAGGACAATTAGCTTCCGCTAAATTAGATTCCACCAACTTTAAGCCTGCTAGTTTGTTACTTTCCATTGTGGGCATATTTCAAAGAGTCTATTTGGCAAGCAATTGGCTCGTCTTTACATAAGTGCTACTCCCTCTGCTATTTATTTTATTCATTTTTTCCTGACTAGGTCAGCGAGTGGAACATTAACAACAACTCTGTGTGTGTGTGTGTGTGTGTGTGTGTGTGTGTGTGTGTGTGTGTGTGTGTGTGTGTGTGTGTGTGTGTGTGTGTGTTTGTGTGTGTCACATGTGCGTGGACATGTGAAAGAAAATGGCGGAACACACAGGGAGGTGGGGGACCACCTTCAGTGGCAGTTGAGTTTTGCTTGAGAAGTGGTTTTCCCCATTTCTCTGGTGGTTAGGGCAGCGGCAGGCTTGTGAATGTACAGGTGTAACAATCCAAATAGCTTCCAGCCAGCTTTCATCCAAAACAAAGCGAACTGAAGGTTGGTTTTGAATTGTAGTTACATTTTTCAAGTCATGGAAGGTGAAAATGAAGCTTTTGTTCTGTTTAAACACGAATGGCGTGTTGACAAGTCTGCAAAGGCTCTAGGTGAGGCAAAATTCACTCAGAGCCCTGTGGATCTATGGTGGACAAAAGGATTGTAGACCTGTTTGTTGACAACAAGCTATCGCTGGATGGAGTGGTCACCCACCTTTGTTGGCCTAGGAGAATCTTGCATAGCCATACACTATCTTGTAAAGTATTTATTAAAATTAAGTTTAATAAATTTAATAAATTATAATGCTGTACTTCATATTTTCCTGATTTATTATGAATATTTATAAAAAATTTGTTTTCTTACGTAATGTAATAGAGGGGTAGTTAATCAGTCCCAGCTGTTTTGGTTTAATTAAATTAACAACATGTTTTAGTCTTACCTCCAGAGCTTTAAATAGACAGGTTCCTTATCAAGTAGTCAGAAGTCATCGAATCAAAACCGTTTAGTCCCACACACCCGCTTCAGAATTTGAGGAGACTGATTTTTCCAAGCTGTTGCACCAGCCTGTGAAATGCAAGCATATATTCCTTTGAAGTTTGGACTCTGTGGATACTTTTGTTCCAAGAAATTTTTAAGGTAAGTTTAAGTTACACTTGAGATTTTATGATGTGCATGTATGATTGTATTGTGTTTAGCTTTCTGTATTGTAAGTTGTAGTGTATTTTGCTGGGCTTCCCTGCTTTTGAAACAACTTGTGACATCTGTCTGTAAAAACCTGCCATATAAACAAACCCTTACTTAATCACAGGTGCATTAAAATAGCAACAATTAATTACTTTAGGAAAGCTGGATAGGGCCGTTGGGGCTGCCGTAACTCTTTAGCAGGACCGGTATCTGCTCCTTTCTGCAGGGAAGAAGATGATAAGTACTGCCAGAGCCCTACAAAGTGACCTCAAGGGGCCATTGGCATGAATGTCTCTTACCAAAACATTAGAAACAGACTTCATGAGAGTGACTTGAGCACCCCACATTCTCTAGTAGGCCCTGCACACATTGCCCTGCAGAGTTCGAACTTGACTAGCATTCGCCAGAGAACATTGAAATTGGCAGATTCAACACTGGCACCCCTGTTCTTTTCAGAGATGACAGCAGGTTCACTCTGAGAAGCTGCAGCAGACATTGTACTGTTTTCAACATTGTTCAGCATGATCAATTTAGTGGTAGGTTAATGTTGGTCTGTTAAGGCATATCAATAAAGGGACGCACAGACCGTGTAATGAATAGCTTCATTACGTATGCTGGAACACTTAAAATTCTGTTTTGAATATTGTTGAAAGAACAAATTACACTGTGTAAGAGATTGGAGTATTTTATTCTTAGTTTGTGGCTGTTTTAGGCATCTTCTTCTCAGCTGGTACTGATGATGACCTGTCCTGGTAAACAAACATAACAAATGGATAAAATACCAGTATTGTGACCAGTCTTTGGAATTAGTTGTTTTCCAGTGTATTGTTAAATAAATGACTTACCTCTGTCTCTTCCTCTGTAGGGTGTTTGGGCTAAACGATTCCCCAGGGGCCTGAGCACCTTTTAAAGGTTCCGGAAGAGACCATTATAAATTGAAGGGGAGGAGTAAACTGTATGCATGTTAGTCTTTAGTGTTAACAACTTACGCCTAGGTAGAGACTTGTTTTAGAGATGTTTAGTAATAATGTTTGTTAAATAAAGTGATGTTTTAGCTATGTTGTATGTATGTTAGTGTATATGTTTGTTTCGCCTGTCATGGTAGGTCTGTTAATGGGAGGGGCTATAAAAGGCTGCCGGTGGCTGTAGCACCTGTAGCTGTGACTTGTGTAACAGGGTCTTGTGCCTGTATGTCTTCAGTGTTGGTGAATAAACACCCAGTGGGCCTGCACCTTTTCTCTGCCTCAAGCTTCCTGCCTTAATCAGCTGCCAAGGGCCATTCTAACAAACCGTAATGCCCTTATGATGTTTACAATGTAAAGCAACGTGTTACTACAACTCAATAAGCGGGGTTTAAAAGCAGAGAGTACAGAGTAGTGCTGTGGAGAGATCTGCTTTTCTCCCACAGCTGCAGTGACTGTTTTTAAAAGCTCTTCAAGGAAAACACAAGAGGTGTGGGAGGGGGGCACAGACAAATTGCGGCATACGTGACAACGATTGGCTCAGAAGGCATCAGGTAGGCAAGTTTTCCCCACACAGGCAGAATAATCCAACAGTAACAGAGAAACATGACGATGGAGGGAGCGTTCGAAAGCTGGAAAAATAGGCAATATTTCACATTCGCTGAAGTTAAAGGCAAAAATGTGCATGCGCTTTGCAAGTTATGTCCAGGGAACAAAGAAATCATCCACGTCAGTGACCAACAATTCCAACCTTATGAAGTACTTCACATCCTTTCACCCTTCCGCAACACTTGTGGTCAACAACCTGAGCCCTGCTGCAGCCAGCGCAAGCTCTGACAATCCTACACCATGCAAACAGAAAAGGCTTGATTTTTCTGGTCAGCAACTTGTAACATCATTTTAGATTCTAAAACGTAACTGAAGAGTTACTTTGCCAAGTAATTAGTTACTTTGAAAGTGCAGTAACCAAGTTACTAACTCAGTTACTTTTGGGAGAAATAACAAGTAACTATAACTAGTTCCTTTTTCAAAGTAACGTTCCCAACACTGGGCAAGAGTATGTAGGCAGGGGTATGAGTGGTCTCCACGCTCCCCTGACCTAAACATCTCTGGGACATCATGTTTATGTCCATCTGACGCCACCAGGTTGCACGTCAGACTATCCAGGAGCTCAGGGATGTCCTGGTCTGGATCTGGGAGTAGATACCCCAGGACAACATGTGTCAGCGCACAAGGTCCAACGTTATCAGGCAGGCATACAAACATGTGGGGACCATACAAACTACTGAGCACCTTCTTGAGCGGCTGCAATGACATTTCAGCAAATTGAGCTAGGCTACTGCATCAATTACTCAGTTTAAATTGCTCGATAACTTCGGATTAGACCCATTGTGGGTTAATCATTTTCATTAAATGATCAGGCATCCTTTTGCTCTTAACACATTACCTATTCTGTATTGGTATGGATATCCAGCATGGCTATTTTCCAATTGAGATTACATCTGTTGTCAAAGTGTTTCCTTAACTTAAATCATTTTGGTAATCCTAGCTGTCACAAAACAGGAAAAGTTCAGTTTGATTTCATGTCAAAAAGACATTGAGACAAAAAATGGTTATGTGTCTTTTCACTGTGCATGTAAACACCTGGTTTCAGCCTTATATATACTGTATTTGAGAACAAAGAAAGAGTGAAGGGTACAGAAGACCTGTAGAGTTCAAAAATTGCCCATATTATCAGTCCCAGATTGTCTATTTTTTTCTGTATGTTTTTCAGTCTGCTCTAAAATCTTCCTACATCAGGAGTGCTTAAGCAGCTTTAGCCTGCAGATCCAAGAGTCAAAGTGTGCAAAGTGTTATTAGCAGTACCTCTAAGTGACCTCTCCAACACAGCAGTGTACCCTTTAAGCAATGGGGTCAGGTTGGGTCACAGATCAGCCAACCATGTGATCAAGAGAGGTCCCAGGGTGGAGGTTAAGTGATCAAGTCCACTTCCACCGGAGGCAAAGAGCAGAATTTCAAACTTAGCTGTAAAAAAACAAGCTTTTCTGTGGCTCCACTAACAATGAGCAGAAGTTTTTGCAGTTCTCAGTACTACTTGGAACAGACAAAAAATTACAATGACTCTCTTTTCATCTAGGTCCATAACAGAAGAGTTACAGTTAATTATGGATATGTTTAGGCTTGATTTGTTGAACCACTTGAATAAAACTTAGAGAAAGAAATATAAATTTTCGTTCTTCCGACTTCAAAGACAGTTATTGGCAAATGCGTAAAAAGGTTTCTCTGAAATTGTGTCAATACATGTATATAAACTTATCTTTCTTGTCATTTCTTTGATCTAATTATCCTGATTTCTGTCATTATCTATATACTGTTTCCATCCTCCATTTAATTTTTTTACCTGGGAAAATGTGCACACACTGTCCAACTGCCTTCACTAATACATTGCGTGCGAGATGGGTCATACACAGAACATACCTGCAGCCACATTTAAAAAAACATCACATTTACCTTTTTTGTTTGGGCCTTGTGTATCAGACCTGTGAACATGTTGTGTAAAAAAATAAATAAAGAAAGAAAGGCTCTGATCTCTGTTCACCTTTTTGCTCTCGACTGGACACTTTATTTCTTCCGTCTGTGCACTCAACACCTCCTGGCTAATCTCTTCAACTCACTGATGACAATCACTAGTTGTGACTTTTGCTGAAGCAGCCTTGGATCATCTCCTCTGTTTCCCTCCTTCCTCATCCGTTCCTGCTGATTTCATCACTTCCCCACCATTCAGCTTTAAGACACTTAGGAGTTTGCACACAAAGGGGCTGCTGTGGGTTTCATCCGTGTCAGGATTAAACTGTTAACCAGGGTGTGACAAGTTAGGAAGGTCCTTTCCTTTGAAATGCAAAGGGAACATAAATAGGAGGTAATAACCATAATTGTATTTGGGTTTTTTTCTACACTTTTCATGGAAGTGCTGGTCTAGTTTTTTGTAAAGACTACAATTATTGCTGCGTATGAAGTCAGTGTGGCATATTTTTTTCCTTAATCTAAATAGCCTAAGGTGTGGGGAGACTTTGAAGTGATTTTGTTCACAAAATGCCAGGTCCACTATTACTTTTACGTCCAAAGTAATAACATAATGGTCGTGGCTGAGAAATGAAATTACTGGACTGTTGCAATCCCATTCATCAAATTTAGTCACCCAGTAAAAACATTAATAACAATCACAGTAGATTGAAAAGAATAATCCCCTACTCTGCTAAAGCTTGAGACAATTTGCATGTTTAATTACCTGTTACCCAGGCCAATTTTAACATTGTGTTCAAAGGACAGATGGAAACTCAACAGAAAAGATCATTTTTAAAGATCTGACTCAAAATGTCTCTATGTCTGTTCCGAGGGTCACAAAAAAGCACATATGGTCAGGGGATAGTGGTTTATAATACCAGACAGAATTGCACTTTGAAGCAGACTGCCATTATAGAGAATGGGCTGTAAAACCTGAGGTGATAGATGAGGGAGGAAGTTTGAGCCACTTGGCCACCGGGACGTCCTGTGTGACTCACTTTCAGAGTGACAGTGGCCAAGCTGTTTGCAAACAGCTGGTGGACCTGGCACACTGTGCCGGGGTGTCTGCAGGCATTCATTACATCTGAAGCAGCTACATTTCAAGGAGTTAAGCTATAAACCGTCAAAAGACATTACGTTGACACAAGACCAGACTCTGAACAAAGCAGTCATGAAGTGTACACATTTAAACATGAATAATGAATGACTGCATGCTGAATAAATGCATTTCCAAATCCTCTCATGTTGGCTGAAAAGGTACTGGTTTTTATGTGTTGAAAATCAAAATGTATGTTAATTTTTTTTACCTCAGTGTACAGCACTGCATGAGAAGCGGTTTGCATTTCAATGACAGATCCACTCTGAGCCTCCACTCAGACATTTAAATCCAAAGTTGGAGTATTTTAATTTCAGATCATTTCAGATTCTCTCCCCCCACCCCCAGTCCTGAAAAGCTTCCATCTTACTGACACCCATTCCTATTCTTTGTGTTGTGTGGTAGGAGGACATATATGCAGTTTAGCTGTTTATTTTTAGTAGTGTATGTTCGTCAGTAAAGAAATTCCAATGATGATGGAAAGTCTTGGGAATGTGTTGTGGTGTAAACCAGTCTGATAATACAGAACAGCCAAGCTTGCATAGGATGAGTGCAGACTCTGCGCGCACCTTGGACGTTAATGGTTTCATAGATGAGCGTACTAATTTCCTAAATTTCTGGTGGCAAATTTCTACATTTTCCACACTATCTGTCATGGCGTCATCAGACAATGAAGGGCGAGGTAATTTGCCTTATAGCTTTGGAAAAACACAAAGAAAAGAAGGTAGTATATAACGCTATAAAACCAGATTAGGGACGAAGAAGGGTTAATACACCTGTCAGTGCCACACAAAGAGTGGCAATCTAAGAATCTGTAGTTTTCCAACTCCTGTTGGCACTCACACTCATCATAAAGAAGCAAAAGGTTTGGATGTTAAACACACAACAGATGGAAAAGCTTCACTATAACCTCAACTCAAAAACCAACCATTGTTGTTGCTATTGTTTTCGGCTAGTCAGCCTATTTGTGTTGACGGAGAGGGGAGGGAAGCCCGCCAGTTTGTAATCAGTTAAGCCGTTAGGGTTTTCCACATGGAGCTGCCACAGGGGGTGGCTTTTAACTTTCCCACTCTGGAAGCAAGTTTCATCTGTAGTCTTTTTCACAGCCACTTTGTGTGGACGAGACTCCTCATCCAATCAAGAAGTTTAGCCGATAATGTCAAACTGGCTTCGTGTGGACGGGGCCTTAGGGTGCATTCACACTGCTGGTCCAGTGTAGGGATGGCTAAAAATGAGAAAATTCACACCAGACCAAACAAAGTCATGCACATGCAATGGATTGTTTCAGGAGCAGTATTGCGCTGATCAAGATGAGAAAAAGCACAAAAAGGAAAGTCCACCTTATCGGGGTTTCTGCTGCTACTTTGATGTTCAAATGTTGTTTTGTCACTACTCCACATAGACTCATGAGATATTTTCAAACTTCAGATTCATGCTCTTGCTTTGTTTTTCCTCTACTTCTCCTTATTCTACTCAAATGTACTCCTCTTCCTGCTTTTGGTGCATTGGCCCAGCATGCAGTCACACAGCAAGTGAACCATTTAATGGTCCAGCAGTTGTAACAGTGCCATGGTATTGTTCTCTGTATTGTTTCAGGGTCTGGGATGAGTTCACATTGGCATGATTCACTCCAGAAACCAGACTCTATACCCAAATCACCTGAGCTGACTGTTTTTCCTGCTCCCCCATGATGGATAAAGCTTTTTACCTTGTCTCTAAGGCTGGGACAGTTGTATCCACGATCTCGTTCTTTCAGTCATAATCCATTATCCCGTGACCATATGTGGGGACATAGACTAACTGGTAAATTAAGAACTTTGCTGTTTTCTCGACTCTTTCCTTAACTCGACAGACCAGGCCAACACTTGCACTGCTGCAGATTTGTCCCAATCTTTATGTAATCTCCTTATATCTTACAGTCCTATCTGCGGAGTCTGCAGATCCAGGCCAGCACCCTCGAATGCTACCCAGATTGCAAGGCATCCAACCTCAATGTTCCATCCTTCAGGTGATGGGCCCACATAAAGGGGGCCTCCTGCAATTTTTTTGAGTCAAATCCCAGGAGCGAAGACTTGAGCACCAGGCACTGAACCGCAACCTAGGAGGTTACCCCATTTCCCCTGGTTTCCCAAGCCCGTAAGATGTTCACCTATTACTGTCGTCTGCTATGCTTATAGTCTTGCTCCAAGTCCACCTCCTCTGAGGATTATTTGTAAAAAGACACACTACCTGGTATCAAAGCCCAAGCCAACATAGCCCCAAGGATTATGGGTTGGTCAAAACTGAGTTAAAGATATGATTGTTTGCTTGGGGGCTAAAAGATTGTTGCAATAAAATAATCTTTAATGCAGAATTTTAATTGAATAATGGCATTTCTATTATAACACTATATTTTAATGAATAGGCGAAATATGGTCAGAGTCTTTATATACTGCTTTTTAACATGTTGTGACAGGAAGCTTACTAAATCAGGCTTTTTAAAGAGCAATGTCAGATTTCCCACAAAACAAGCAGCTGCCAACTCTTTTGTTTTTTCTCTCATAACGAGATGAGCCCTCTATACTGTTTTTGCATTTACATCAGTTCATGTAAAATTAATATTGTGATTTAATCATAAAGTGCATTATTTATTTGCATTTTTTAAGGCAACCAAAAGAGATGAGTGGAAAGAATGAAAGCAAACAGATGAAGTGTGGTAAAAGAGAACATGTTGAGAACAGGAAAAAGTTCCTGGAGAAATGGGTGGCTGTAAGGTTTTGACATTTGGCCTTCTCGCTGTGGAAATGCCAAAGGCGGACTCAAAAAAACAGTGTTTTATTCAAAGGTACATTATGATTTAATCAAGTTATAATTCAACCACATTCCTTTTTTCAGTTCTATTTCTGGAATTTAAGAAGGGGTCCCTCACCTGTTACCCAGCCCTCTCTGCAAACACCTTTCAATTTGCTGGATTAAAGCCCCTGTTGTACGCCTGGCATGTTCCAAGAGACACTCAATGGCACAGAGACCCCTTCTGAAAGATCTGCAATACCCCCACCTCCGACTGCTCCCACTCTCCCCAGTCTTATTAAACTAATTAAGCCTATCCCCATCCACGAATTTCATTCCATTTCATTTTGTTACGTCAGTTCTTTAATCATGTTTAAGGTTAACATAATGGCCTGGTACCAAAGCCCTTTGCTCCCAGGCCTCATGTGAACACTAAATGATGATGGGGGGGTAGCTTGGCTTCAGAAGTAGCTGTGTTAATACTGCAAAAATATTCTGAAACCAAAAATATTCGGTTTCTATGGCAATATGGACTTAGTCAAGCTTCAAGTAGCATACCATATGAATGTTTTAGGTTTGACTTTTTCTAAGCTGAAAAATACAGCAGTTAATACAATCCAACATGTTTTGAAAGAAGATCCTGCTTTTCTCCAGTTGTTTTATTAATTTTTAAATGTATAACTGCAATACTTCTCATAGTGTCAATGCTATTTGTGTCAAGTGGTATGGACCGTGTCATAATAACATGTTTTGTCTCATACTTACACATACACAACTGCTGTGTTCAGCTGTATGTTAAAAAAGAAAAACAACAATAGCGTCTCAGTGTTTTGTCAGTACAAAAGCTGGTGTAAAGGTCCTCCATGTATTTCACTCAAACCAGAATATTTCTTTACTTTTACTTTGCAGTTGAAAACATTTCCATCACAAAGTCAAAACACTACACCTTGAACCAAGCTTACTTTGACATGTCTATCACTCACAGCTCGTACCCTGGATTGCTCGGTGAAATTTAAATAAACACGCACTAGCCACTGTTAAGTTCAGTTCTCTGTTTTTAGAGCAACACACAAACACACAGAGAAGAAAAAGCAATACTCTGTTGGCCTAGTGGTTAGAACAAGAGGTTTGTGTTCCAGAGGGGACACAAGGGACCAGGTTCATATCCCACAGATTACCACTCTGGGTCCCTAAGCAAGACCCTTAGCCCCAGAATGCTCCCCGGGTGCCCCACAATGGCAGCCCACTGCTCCCTTTAGCGGATGGGTTAAATGCACAGGACAAATTTCATTGTAATGTACATGTGCAATGACCAATAAAGATGATTAAAAGTAGGATACATTGCATGACCCTAGAACTTTTTCTAATTTTGCCACATTACAACCACAAACTTCAATGTAATTTTTTGGATTTTATATGATAGTCCAACATAAACCTTTTTTTCACAAATGCATTTAATTATTAATTGAAATTATGGCAGCAAAGGGGGATAAATACAATAGCAAAGCAGCCCCACAGTCCGAAAAAGAAATGTGAATTGTAGTGATACAAACACAACAACAGCCTTGACTGCTGCTCAGTCTATAGCTGTTATCAGACTCAGAGTGAAAAAAAAGAGCCAGAGAAGGCTGCGGGCAGCAAGATGAAACACTCTCGATAAATACAGGAGGGAGAGGGAAGCCATGGAGCGGTATCAAACTGAAGGGTACAAGCTAACACTACCTAATCCTAGCTTGCTATAGTGGTCATATACACAATGACCTATTTAACGGTTGAAGATATTAGTTATTAAGAAATGCTGTAACTAGTGACGCCACCCCCTGCCCAATCAGCGACCAACAGTCCTCTGACGTTACGTTTCAGTACGACTCGGCACGGTTGGGACCGCATCCAACCAGGTACTAAAAATAGTAACGGGTCCACTTAACCATTACTAATGGAAAGGCCTAAGAAAGTTTCCTGTCCTTGCTTGTCTATAACATTTTCCTTGCATGATCCCTGAATTTAAATGACTGGTTCATCTCCACAGCAAACAATAACATCATTAACCTCTCCTCTTAAATAACAACACTTTGTTAGTTCATTCCAGGAAATTCTGCAAGGAGGTGGGTAAAATTGTGAGGTTAACACCTTCGTGAGAATAACAGCTCTAAATGGGTGGGGGCTGCAAATGACCCTGCTTAGTTAGTACTAACAGCTGTTCAAATGTTTCCCAGGATGGTCACACGTTCACAGTCCAAATGTCACTTATCATTCTGTTGGGTTTTAGCACTCTGATTTTCAAGTCGCCCCCCCCACCAACTAAACAAACCCAGGGTGTTAAAAATAAAGCCACGCCCTGGCCACACATACCAATCATCACTGCTTGATTTTAAAGTCAGGTTCCTGACTTTTATTTTCACACCTTAGAGGCCAGAACCCCCTTGAAGGATTAGAAAAAGGCAGGAAGAGACACATAGGGCAACAAGAAGAAAACGGAAGGATGAGCCTCTGTTACTAGCTGCTGGAGCGGCAGCTGACAGCAGTCACGTTGTCAATAGGGTGTGAAATTCCTCCTCAGATGGGATCTCCGTCTGGCAGATAGCAGAAGAGACACTGAAGAGGCGGATACGCGTCAGCCTGTCTGCCCTCGGCAGTCCTCTGAGTCTTTCTGCCATACTTCTCGACAGTGGACTGTCTATCTGTAGTCGCTGATGCCCAACCGGTCTATCCACCGACCTCTGTTGGCAATCAGCAGGGAGGCTATCCTAAAAGGCAACAAAGCAGTGTGGAGGTGCTGCTGTTATAGTATGTGACTTGAAGCATTACAGAAAAAAACTATAAAAAAAGCTGATATATTGTGATAAACCACACCATCATTATGGTCATTATGATAAAAATGAGCTAATAGACATTTTGCTCTCAACCCAAATGGACCTTTGCTACTACAGTATAGCCAAAGAGCATCCTGAACAATTTACATGTTGTGATTATACAGGAGCATCACAGTACTTAAATAGCTGATAGTGGATTTATTTCAGTTATTCAATCAAAAATATAAAACACTTTCATTAAACAGAGTGATCTACTTTCAGTTTTTTTCAGTTCCTTTAAATGAGTATGGCTTAACAAAAACCCAAAATTGATATTACATTATAACCATAACCATAAATATTATACATAATCATGTGAAAGATTGTGGACTTAACAATTGTCCAGCAGAGAATTACAAAGAGAGTAAGATGGTTAACAGTACTCTTTGAAAGTGACCATATTAATGGAAAGTTGAGTGAAGGGGAAAAGTCTGATTCAAAAAGATCTGTAGGTAACAGGGATAACAAACCCCATTTAAGAGTTTCTTTGGGGAGAGATTTCAAAAGAATGGACAACAGCTGGAATTAGATTCTTCAAAAGCCACCCCACACAGACATATTGAAGACATTCCCTTTGGAAATGAAGATTCCTGATTTTGCAGAAAGATTGGAAGTTTTCGTGACATTGGAGGGTTCCGCAGTCAGCGATTGCTTGTAGAGTCATGTGATCTGTTGCTGTAAGTCCTCTGATTTGCCCCTTGTAAACTATTGCCATAAATTCACCTAAAACCACCACACAGCCAAGGTGGTATATCCATCCCGCTTATGCATATACAGGGGTTGGACAATGAAACTGAGACACCAGTCATTTTAGTGTGGGAGGTTTCATGGCTAAATTGGACCAGCCTGGTAGCCAGTCTTCATTGATTGCACATTGCACCAGTAAGAGCAGAGTGTGAAGGTTCAATTAGCGGGGTAAGAGCACAGTTTTGTTCAAAATATTGAAATGCACACAACATTATGAGTGACATACCAGAGTTCAAAAGAGGACAAATTGTTGGTGCACATCTTGCTGGCCCATCTGGGACCAAGACAGCAAGTCTTTGTGATGTATCAAGAGCCATGGTATCCAGGGTAATGTCAGCATACCACCAAGAAGGACGAACCACATCCAACAGGATTAACTGTGGACGCAAGAGGAAGCTGTCTGAAAGGGATGTTCGGGTGCTAACCCGGATTGTATCAAAAAAACATAAAACCATGGCTGCCCAAATCATGGCAGAATTAAATGTGCACCTCAACTCTCCTGTTTCCACCAGAACTGTGCGTCGGGAGCTCCACAGGGTCAATATAATCAGCCGGGCTGCTATAGCCAAACCTTTGGTCACTCATGCCAATGCCAAACGTCAGTTTCAATGGTGCAAGGAGCGCAAATCTTGGGCTGTGGACAATGTGAAACATGTATTGTTCTCTGATGAGTCCACCTTTACTGTTTTCCCCACATCCGGGAGAGTTACGGTGTGGAGAAGCCCCAAATAAGCGTACCACCCCATGCCCAAAGTGAAGCATGGGGGTGGATCAGTGATGGTTTGGGCTGCCATATCATGGCATTCCCTAGGCCCAATACTTGTGCTAGATGGGCGCGTCACTGCCAAGGACTACCGAACCATTCTTGAGGACCATGTGCATCCAATGGTTCAAACATTGTATCCTGAAGGCAGTGCCGTGTATCAGGATGACAATGCACCAATACACACAGCAAGACTGGTGAAAGATTGGTTTAATGAACATGAAAATGAAGTTGAACATCTCCCATGGCCTGCACAGTCACCAGATCTAAATATTATTGAGCCACTTTGGGGTGTTTTGGAGGAGCGAGTCAGGAAACGTTTTCCTCCACCAGTATCACGTAGTGACCTGGCCACTATCCTGCAAGAAGAATGGCTTAAAATCTCTCTGACCACTGTGCAGGACTTGTATATGTCATTCCCAAGATGAATTGACGCTGTATTGGCCGCAAAAGGAGGCCCTACAACATACTAAGAAATGATTGTGGTCAAAAACCAGGTGTTTCGGTTTCATTGTCCAACCCCTGTATATACATATTCAACACACACCAAAGATGATGCTGGGAGCATTTTGTTCCCCTTTAGTGGTCAGAGGTATGCCTGGTGGCTAAATAATTACATTTATTTCTATCATATGTGCTGTATTCAGATTAGCAATATCTTTTGATTAAGAATCTGTCTGACAACAAAAACGCAAAAACATGGAGTCTAGAACCTTTAGAGATCATCGTGCAAAGAAGAAGAACATAATGGGAAACCCTGAGTGTCCTCTTCATGAGTATGTCGTTCAACAACAGTGTCTTCAGTCAGGGGCTTCTTCAGATTTGCTGTTAGACAGACCGCCACAGGAGATCCTTTCTGCCCACGGCCATCTACAAGTGCTCTTTGAAGAAACCTGTATAATATGAGCTCCAACAATATTTACTATCCCTTTTTCGAATAATCAAGTTTTTGTTTAATTGAACTGAATTGAAATAATGTATTTTTTAATATAATTGTAAATAAATTCAGGCAGTAAGGGGCTATCAAGTTCAAAGTCAGTACAGCTGTCTACAAGGACATTTTAGAGTATTTCATGCTTCCCTCTGCTGAAAAGCTTTATGGAGATGAGATTTATTTTACCTGCTGGACTTAGCACACATTACCAAAGGTATCAGTACCTGGTTTAATGACAATTATATTACTGTGCTTGATTGCCCAGCAAACGTTCCTGCACTGAACCCTGCAGAAAACCTATAGAATATTGTCAAGAGAAAGATGAGAGAAACTCTACAATGCAGATAAGCTGAAGACCACTATTAAAGCAGCCTAGGCTTCCTTAACACCTGAGCAAAGATAGTTGCTCACTGGCCACATTATTTGATGTAACTGTTTAGTTGGTTGTTTACACATCAGTGCCAGACAGGCACCAACAGCCATGACATCATATATTTATGACCACAGTGTACCCATACTGTGATGCAACTTTCAGCAGGGCAGAGCACTATGTCAAAAAGCTCAAACCATCTAAAAACTGTTTTTAATGTGACAATGGGTTCATTGTGCTGCAATGGCCTTCAGTGTAACCAGATCTCAGTCCAATGGAGCACAAATCTGTGGCAATTGCATGATGTTTGTGACACCTTTGCGACACCATTTTGAATCAGTGCCCCAAAGAATTAAGGCAGCGCTGAAGGCAAATGGGGGTCCATGTCAGTACTAGTAACATATATCTAATAAAGTGGTTGGTGAATATATATTTTGTATAATAATGTACATTGTGTAATGAAACTACACACGTTTCACTTTTGTAATTTGAATTACTGCAATTAATTAACTTTTCAATAAAAATTTAATTTGATGCTCCACTATTACAAAGAAACAAGAATATATGATTTTGACATAACAGGTCAGACCAATATTGCATCTTTTTCCATGTTTCTAAATAAGGTCAACTGTTATATCACGTGTAAAAAAGACTGAAACTCTAAATGGGTTAAGAAATGACCTGATTTCAGCCTATTCTCAAAGACCTTAACCTTTTTTTGTTCTTGGGTCACACCACTTCACATCCTCTCACCTCGAACTCCGTGACATATTTTCTCAATAAGAGACAATTAATTAGTTTAGTGCATTACACTGTTCGGAGGTGGTAAAGTTCTTTGCCTGGAGCTGGCCAAACCGTCTCAGGTGGGTAGATACATGCAAATCTGTTTGTTTCATCAAGTGTGAATTTAATTTCCAAAGCTCCTTTTAATCTAGAACACCTTTGCCCCCAGCACACATTAGAAAAAATTGGGACGAACAACGAGAAAAGGAAAGGACAAAAGTGGAGAGGAAAACAAGGAGTCAATTCCGGAAAACCTTGAAGAGTCTAAATAAAATGTTATTGGGAGCTTTTTCCGACAGTACCCATGGGAAATTTCTGTGTGTGTGCTCACAGATGCGAAAAAGTAAGGGGAAAAAAACAAAACTCATGTTACTAGAATTCTGTACCAGTGAATGCTGTTAGTTTTCCATTTTGTCTGGGACTTTATTGTGCTTCTCGGCAGAATTTTTTTGTTCCCCCCAGTCTATGCATTCAAATGAGAAAACATGGACTGGCTACAAAGACAAAACTTCCTTTTGTGGTGGATTCTGTAAAAGAGGCTATCACAGTCCCCTGCGAAAACTTTCTTGAAAGTGGGAGAGGAGAAATGTTTTATTTGTTCACTGAGACACATAAGAGTGCTCGCACACATCCAGACACTCATACAGGGAAGCACAGAAACTTAACAAACTACTTTGATCTGGACTATACTCTGATACACCAAATGCTTGATACACCAAATGCTTGTCCCATAAAACTGCCTTCTTACTTACCCACCCTTTATTCTCTACTCATTTACCCAGCTGAATAAACACACAATGTTGTCACTTCAGATGCATACACACATAAATAATACACACAAGCCAAATTTTTATTTCTTGAATGAATGATCCCAGTGATTCAGTGCCCTGAAATGTGTTTGCATGGCTAAAAAAAGAGATATCTCATGCTCTACCCAGGATGCTTCATTCAGGTCTGCGTGGGTGTAGGCGCGGATATGTTAGTGTTAACCGATGACAAACACCCGGTGTTGGTCCTAAACTGTCAATGTCGAGACATGCAATGATATGACATGATCTGTTATCGCATGAATGTGACTCAGGCCCAACAGCAACAGACTGCAAATCACAGCAGCTTTAGCTGCAAGACATTTTCCATTTTAGGAAGAGGTTAGTAGAGATGAGTAAATGGCCTGCAGGGCCAGAAAGAGATGTCTCTTAGTCTGTCTGTTTGTGCCAGAATGCTGTTTCATCACAAAAGATTATTTTGTTTTGTGAGACTCTGTGGCTGCACAAAATTATATCATAACATTTTATTTTTACACAGAGCCTTTGCTTGCTTGGTTTTCTTTTTTTTTTCTAAGACATGCCATTTGTTTCAAATTATTATCTTGCTTGGGAAAAATTCTTAGAGAAACCTCAGTGAGCAATAACAAATAACACTGTTGCACCCTATAGTTATATCAAATTTGTCCCCGAATATCACCCACTTCAAATGAAAAGTGTTATGAAAAATGATAAGCATAAAACATTTCTTAATCAGAAGAACTCCATTAGAAACAGGGACACCTGTAGTTTATAAAGCTCACATCAACTTAAATTGACAGCACATGTCTTGTAATTTCCTCTAATGTAAGCACAAATTTAGGTTTAGTCAGAAACAACCATGGAGCCAAAAGCAGAGAAACTTTTTGTCTGATGAGCTCATGATGCAGATTGAAGCCAGACTATATAATCCTATCAACTAAATACTGGGTTTGATAAACATAGCTAAACATGCTGTATGCAGTTTGTCAGCATTGTGCTGAATAGGTCAGGGGCACAAACACTAAGACAAGCTTGAACTTAAACTCACATATTGTATCCTTCTATTACTCATCTGGAAATTCTCATACTGTTCATTAAGTTAAAATACAACATAGATTTATAGTTATGCCTAATTCTATTGCACCCAGGCACTGAACTGGAACATTATACATGCTAGACATCAAATCTTAAATTCAGCAAAATCCCAAATCATCCCTTGCCCCTGTTCTTAGCCCTACACCCAGATTTTGCACATTAATGCTACGGGGTAGAGCATCCCAAATCTCTTTTGGAGCAGGAGAATGGTAAAGGAGCATAGCTTTCTAGCTCTTGAGGCCTTTTTAAAGCCACACTTAGAAACAATGTATGAAGTGTCAGTCAAACCTGAATGCGTGTCCCATTTCTTGTTTGAATATTTTAACCACAACCTGGATTAAGAAAGGGGAGGTGGGCGCAGGGGTAAGGGTTGCTACATGGTTAACATAAAATGTGGTCTTAACATAACCCCTGTGGGCATAAGCTGTTTTGTCCCCAAACAGTTATGTGTTCGAATCAGTGTAAATGCACCCAAATGTTTTAATTCGATGCGCTATACATGTTTGAAAATATAATTGCAACTGTAGGCCTTTTTACAATAGAGAGCACTTAGCTGCACTGATCTTTATTGATTATGTTAACAAAATTAGTTTTATCTAAAATTGTTACAGTCTAAATGATAAAAATGTTATGCAAGGTCTGCCTGTTTTTTGTATAACTTTCAACTAGATGCTGCCAAGGTTTACTCAAAATTACATCTTAGGTAGCTTAATGATTTTATTTTTCATGACCTTTGAAATGTAACACTATGAATTTTCAACAGTTTAAGAACAGTTATTATACAGTAATTATGCATTATGCTTTTTTTGTCATTTTACTTTTACCACATGGGAGTAATGCATAATTACAATTTTTTATTCAAACCTTTTTATCCAAATTATTTTGTGTATTTCATTTGCTTCATTTTAAACTCAATATTTTGAACCATATATGCCTACTTGTTTACAATTTAACGATTTTACAATGAGCAGCTCTGGCCAAATTTTACTGTAACGACAATAAATGTTCTTTAAACTGCATGTGTGTATATTAAATAATCAAAATTATAAAACAAAATTATAAAAAAATATAAAAAACAACTATAAAAGCACAAATGAATACTAAAACTTTACAAGGAATTTGACTTTCATAACTCTGTTGGTGACATTGTAAAGACTTTGTAAAATATTCTTTTTATTTATCTGTATTACATTTTCACTGGTTGTGCCATGTCTAAAATAATCGTTTTAATTATTTAATTATTACATTCTCTTGTAAAATAGATAGATAACAATGAATTTTTTTATTCTTATCTTTTTCCCATTCAATATTTTGTGTTATGACCATATGTTTTTCTCAGATTTACAGTGTGATGGTTTGTGGCCTGCCTTGGCTGTGTGGCTAACTGTTCTGATGACAGGTCCCTGCAGCCCACATGGACAGGACAGACAGTCTTGACACACACCACACGGCTGTACTGCAGCACCTTGGAGGGTCACAGTAATCCCAGCGTATACCATTACACCGCATACAGACTAAACACAAGGCCAGGTGAGAGAATGACAGAGTGGTGCCTTTCTATGTGTGCGCGCGTGTGTGTGTGTGTCTGTGTGAGGTCATAGTGTTGGTGTATCTGAGCATGCATTTGTGTGTGTGTGTGTGAAAGGAGCCACATCAATGTGTGTATGTGTGTCTGTGTGGGGCCTTCTGGCCTGTCTCACCCTGTGCCTCCACTGTAGAACTCTATGGCTTTGCTGAACAACGAGAAGTGTGTGTGTGCGAGCCTGCTAGTGTGTAAGTCATAATGCAGAACAGCCTTGCCTCCCGTCCAAACTCAAAGAAAAAAAAAGTCAGATCGCTGAAGCCACTTTGAAATACCAGGTGCTCATTTGGCAAATCCAGGCAACTGGGGTGTTTACATTTCAGCGACTGAGAGGGGAAAAAGACCAGATGCCCCCTTGAGCAGCACAGCAGCGTCCATACGGAGATCTCTCTTCTGTGTGTGTGTGCTTGTGTGTGCTTGCATGTGCGTGTGTGTATGTGTTGGGGGGAGGGTTTGTTTGTTGCCGTTCGTTGCCATCATAAGAGAGGTAAGGGAGACAGAGAGTGCTGTGCAGAGAAATTAAACATCCAGCTATGACTTGCAGTGGAACGACGTGAAATATTACAACAATACTTACAATTAGCCACTCTAGTAAAGCTTGTTTATTTGAACAGCATCCATTCTGTGAACTAACAAACCACACACAGGGCCTTGCAGAAGTATTTGTATCTCTTGAACTTTTTCACATTTTGTTTTGTTAGAACAACAAATCTCAATGTATTTTATAAGGATTTGATATGACAGACCAACACAAAGTAGTGTATACTTGTGAAGTAGTAGGAAAATGACTGACTGACAAATTGTTTAAAAACGGATGT
Source organism: Girardinichthys multiradiatus (assembly GCF_021462225.1). NCBI lineage: Eukaryota > Metazoa > Chordata > Actinopteri > Cyprinodontiformes > Goodeidae > Girardinichthys > Girardinichthys multiradiatus. The sequence continues at coordinate 20,781,649 of NC_061802.1, read as the reverse complement.
TTTACAAATACCAAATTTGTGGTGCGCATTTCTATTACAGTGATACACCCAAAGCAACCCCGAGCAACCAATTCCCTAAGTAGTATTTGTACACCTATGTGTAATTTCATCTAAATATAAATGTGTTCTGTGAAGGATTATTGTGTCGGTTTTAAAACATCAGTGTACAAAAACATCATCATGAAGGGACAAGGCAGTCAGGTCAGGGAGAAACTTGTGGAAAAGTTAAAAAAACAGGCTAGATATTAAAACAATATCCCATGCTCTGAACATCTCAGGGAGCACTGTTCAATCCATCATCCAGAAATGGAAGAATATGGTACAGCTGCAAACCTACCATGACATTCCTAAACTGACAAGTCTGGACAGCATAGATAGGTCATAGAAGCAGCCAAGAGGCCCATGATAGCACTGTAGGAGCTGCACATATCCAAGGCTCAGGTGGGAGAATCTGCCAACATGAAAACTAAGAAGACAAGAAGAAACAATTACCAAGAAACTTTCATCAACTCCTGCAGTGAAACATTGTAGCGGTAGCATAATATTATGGAGATGGTTTTCTTCATCAATTTCAGGGAAGCTGAAAATTATGGTCAGATGGATACAGGTAAAAGCAGGGCAATCCCAAAAGAATAACCATGAAAGGCTGCAAAATACTTGAGGGATGAGAAGGACAAAGACCATACTGTGAGATGTGTTTGAACAGCCCAGTAGAAGTTCAGTTGTAAATTCAAATGAGAATGTGTGCACACACACTCACATATACAATAAATTGTCTGTTATGGTGATGTGAGCAATCTCTGTGTGGACACTCACACACATACCCTCCTTACTGTTTCTTCTTTCCTTTAATTGGCCTGTTCTTTATTCAGTATGACTGTTGAATGACTCTATTGTCCTCTCCCACTGTTTGCAAAGAGCTAGAGTACTTCCTTATCAGTTAAGCAAACAATAGGCCATAAAAAAGAAAGAAGGCGAACTGCATCCACCCACACGCCCCCAACCCCTGGAACACACGCACACACACACACACATGCATGCAAACACACTAAAGGCACATGCAGTACTGTATGCGCCCATACCGTACATGTAGCTTCAGAGGACCTTGCCCTGGCAGACACTTTTATTGTTTCATTATGTCTGCTATCAATTTCCTGGCTTTAAATTCACTCTGTCTTGAGAAAACATTGCCTGTCAATTTTCTCCACTGCACCTGCTCATAACAAATCACCGAGGCGCTCTTTCTGACTGATTGCTTCTTGGCAGAGCATTTTGTGTTGTCTGTTTGTATCAATGATGAGCATAACGTGGATTAATGGAGGTTAAGGGTGCATGTGTGGATAACTGCTGGTGGAGCAATTGCCTGTGTTTGTGTATGTTTGTTCTCTCAAGATGGGTGGACATTTTAAAGTAAAACAAAAAACATAATTCTACATGTTTTTCTAAACAATGTGCACATTTTTAAATTGGATCAGCAATTCAGATACATTGTTATATAATTTTCCTTCAGGCAAAATGATTTGCTTCGTACATTTGCTGACTAAACATGCATATACGCATCAAACATTCTTCAGTGCTGCTTTAATGTTTTCATAGACAGTCACATAATCATATTGTGAAAATTGCTGGCTGGTTTGGGTTAATGTCAACCTGTATTACATGTAAATGTCACTGAGGACTGGGAAGGGGTTGAACTAGGCCACCTCCTGTATGTTGCTGTCTGTCAAATGCTTGCCTAGTTCAGTCGCGTATGTGTGTGTTTGTGTGTGTGGGCCAGCATAACTGCATGCATTCATTCCTTCTGCCATGTGCATACTGTGCAGGCTTTTCTGTAAATGGTGGCAGGTTCTTGAATTACATATCCATTGCATCGAGTAACTTTCTCCATTAAAGATATATTTTTTTTCTGCTCATTGAAGAGAAAACCAGTAAAAGTCGGTGCTTTAAGCCTGGATGGCATACAAACAAAACTATTTTAATTTCAAATAAAAAGAGGTAATATACATTTTGTATTCTATTAATTATTAATAACATTATCTCCAAAGTGCATAGTTTTAGAAGTGGGTGAAGTTTCTTTTTGCCGAATCTTCCTCCCATTTTATGCCCATGTTCTCCCATTTCTTACTTGTAAACAACCCATTTTTTTCCATTTGGAAAATACTACCAATTGTAAGCCAATTCTCTTGGCTTACAATTGACACCAATTTTTCAACATGATAAAACACCACACTGTGTCCAGGTTTTATAAAGAATGCAAAACAGTGTGGTGCACATGGAACCACACAACTTTTAACATTTTCTCCAACATTGTTTATGGTCTTTATTAGAAACCCATTAGTAGTCCATTAGTCAAACATCTACTTTAAACATTTAAAACATCTACATTTAAAAGGTTATAAATCACAAGTTTTTTGTGAGCTTAATAGTAGTCCTTGTAGTTAGTTATGTTTCACAACTTGAGGTTTGCTCTTTGCATATTCTGCTGGTGCATGGGTGGGTGTTCTCATAGTACTTTGGCTTCCTCCCATGGGCCAAAAACATGCATGTATCATGAATGGTGGCGGTGGAGGAACTTGACACAAGTAGGAAAGTGGAAGAATCATGTTTAAGGTCCTTTATTAAAGAAAAAGGAAAACTTACAGCCTGGGAAGGGAAACAACAGGGACAAAAACTGTGTACAAACAGGTTGAAAAATTAGGAAAGCAGCAGAGAACAGCAATGATAATGGAAGCTTTACAGGAGGATCTGACAAAGACTGAAAATACAGGGAACTATAACTAAACACAAGTATGTATGAAAGAAACAGCTGAATAACAACACCAAAATGACAAAAAACATAGAAACTCAGATAAAACTAAACTCAAAGCCTATGTGACCATGACAGCATGTTAAGTTAACTCAGGTATTAGTATGAGAGTGCATGGTTATTTGTGTTTGTGTTGGCCCTGCAATGGACTGGTGATCCATCTAGGGTGTAACCTGCCTGTGTGTCTTAATTGCTGAGATTGACTGCCACATTGTGAACCCCCCAGACTAGAGACAAGCTCATCTAGAAAATGTATGGATGGATAGTTTGCTGCAAGCCATATGCATTCAGTCTATCAATATTACTAATAAAGCAAGCTCACTCTGATACCAGACAAGATACGTTTGATATCTTACAGAACCGGTCACCTGGCTCCTAAACAGCCCTCTTGCTGTGACTCATAGTTAGGATGGATTTTATTAGTGCCGGCATTGCAGCACTAGTTTCAATTGTTGCCCTAAATATTGATGATGTAATCATGTGTAACTGCATAGACATGTCGGAACCTTGAGGCAAACAGTAACGCAGTATGATTTGTTTTCCGAGTCGACGCCAAGACAACTGCGAAACTCCGGGACTGAATGCTTGTTTCATATGCGGCTAGGCTTTAAATTGTCAAGGAATTCATTGCAGCAATATTTACATGAAACCAGGGGGACACTTCCATAAAGGATGGAATTTAAACTGGTAAAACTGTTTGCAGCTGGGTTCATTGCATTTTAAATCATACCTGGAGTTTACCCTTTCCTACTAAATTTGAAGTGTTTATTTGAGCTGACTTCAATAAAAGATACACCTATTTTACTAAGAGTGATAGATGTGTGTGTGTTTTAGGCTTTTTGAAGAAAATAATTGCAAGATTACATCTTAAAAACAGTTAAAAGGTTGAGAGTTATCCTCCTGTATAAACCATTTTGACTGCCCCTTCTCTAGCTTGCCAATATGTCCGGCTCCCTATAGGTTTAACCTTTTTGCTGAACAAAAGGGCATGGGTAGCAGCAATACAGCTGATGGACATTTCATAAGTGATTTATCAATCCAATAAAAACAATGTGGAATCTCTACACACAAGAAACTAAACCTGGACAATCTGGAATCTATGTTATACTGTATATTCTATTGTGCAAAGGTTTAGGTAAAACAAAAGGAAATAAGGCTGAACCTTATTTCACGTTTTGCTACCCATTCTTAGCATTAACACTACATTTCTAAAGGGTGGGGAGTCCGAATTGTTTCTGTGGAGCCAGGGAAGGGCTTTCTAGCCCTTAAAAACTAGAAAGCAGTGTTTGCAAATACACCCACAATTGTTTTTTTTCCGTTGATAGATTTTAAATGCCTCAGTAAAAACTATAATGTTTAGACTGAAGTGTTCTGATTTCTAACTTTTGATATCACAGTTAATCATTTTTAATCAAGAAAAAAGCTAATAATTCCAAATGTTAAATATTAAACCCAGGGATAAAATGTGTACAATATGTCAGTTTAAAACATATATTAACCCTTGTAATGCCTCGTATCATGTATTCTGATGTATTATCCGATGAAAAATCCATGTTCTAAATATATTTGCAGGAAGACAAACCATCAGTTCTGTATACTTCAAGTATGTTTGAAGATGAGTCTAGTTACAAATCTTGCTCTTTTAAAATACGAACATATCCTATAGCATATATGCCAGCCACTCTTTTGCCTTCAGGAGAAACTTAATTCTTTTATCAAGGTGCTGGAAACATCACTCTAATATTTTGGTTCCTTAATTAAATGAATTCATTCGCTGGAGATTTATGGGCTGCATAACCATGATGCAAATCTCCTTCTTCACCTCTTCCCAAAGGCATTCAGTTGGATTCAGATCAGGTCATTATGCATTTCACCGGAGCACACTGAACTCATTGTCATGTTCAAGAAACCCACTTGAGATGATTTGAGTTTTGTGACATGTTGCATTATCCTGGTGGAAGATGCCATACAAAGGATGACTACACTTCGGTTATGAAAGGAAGAACATGTTCAGCGACAGGTTGGCTGTGGCAGTTACAGGGGTTGGACAATGAAACTGAAACACCTGGTTTTAGACCACAATAATTTATTAGTATGGTGTAGGGCCTCCTTTTGCGGCCAATACAGCATCAATTCATCTTGGGAATGACATATACAAGTCCTGCACAGTGGTCAGAGAGATTTTAAGCCATTCTTCTTGCAGGATAGTGGCCAGGTCACTACGTGATACTGGTGGAGGAAAATGTTTCTTGACTCGCTCCTCCAAAACACCCCAAAGTGGCCCAATAATATTTAGATCTGGTGACTGTGCAGGCCATGGGAGATGTTCAACTTCATTTTCATGTTCATTAAACCAATCTTTCACCAGTCTTGCTGTGTGTATTGGTGCATTGTCATCCTGATACACGGCACCACCTTCAGGATACAATGTTTGAACCATTGGATGCACATGGTCCTCAAGAATGGTTTGGTAGTCCTTGGCAGTGATGCGCCCATCTAGCACAAGTATTGGGCCAAGGGAATGCCATGATATGGCAGCCCAAACCATCACTGATCCACCCCCATGCTTCACTTTGGGCATGCAACAGTCTGGGTGGTACGCTTCTTTGGGGCTTCTCCACACCGTAACTCTCCCGGATGTGGGGAAAACAGTAAAGGTGGACTCATCAGAGAACAATACATGTTTCACATTGTCCACAGCCCACGATTTGTGCTCCTTGCACCATTGAAACCGACGTTTGGCATTGGCATGAGTGACCAAAGGTTTGGCTATAGAAGCCCGGCCATGTATATTGACCCTGTGGAGCTACCGACGGACAGTTCTGGTGGAAACAGGAGAGTTGAGGTGCACATTTAATTCTGACGTGATTTGGGCAGCCGTGGTTTATTTTTTTTTTTGGATGCAATCTGGGTTAGCACCCGAACATCCCTTTCAGACAGCTTCCTCTTGCGTCCACAGTTAATCCTGTTGGATGTGGTTCGTCCTTCTTGGTGGTATGCTGATATTACCCTGGATACCGTGGCTCTTGATACATCACAAAGACTTGCTGTCTTGGTCACAGATGCGCCAGCAAGATGTGCACCAACAATTTGTCCTCTTTTGAACTCTGGTATGTCACCCATAATGTTGTGTGCATTTCAATATTTTGAGCAAAACTGTGCTCTTACCCTGCTAATTGAACCTTCACACTCTGCTCTTACTGGTGCAATGTGCAATCAATGAAGACTGGCTACCAGGCTGGTCCAATTTAACCATGAAACCTCCCACACTAAAATGACAGGTGTTTCAGTTTCACTGTCCAACCCCTGTAGAAAATAGTCATTTGGTACAAAGGGGCCCAAAATGTGCCCAAAAAAAGCATCCACCACACCATTATACCACCAACAACAACCTGATCTATTGATTTAAGGCAGGATGTATCCATTCTTTCATGTAACTTATGCCAAACTCTGAACCTGCCATTTGAATGTCACAAATTGATTTTCATCAGAGTAGGCAACATTTCCCAGTTTGCTATTTTCCGCTTTTAGTGAGTCTGTGCAATTTGTTGCTTAAGTTTCCTGTTCTGAGCTGACAGGAGTATGAATGGTTTTAGGTTGCTACAGCTTTAGTGTTATTGACACATTTTATTTATATAGATCTCAAGTAGTTCCTCACTAATCTATGCAATTGAATTTCCTCAGTTCATCATCCACTATAGTTGACTGATTTATCACTCTCTCTTAATTCTTTCTATTATCAATGTTATTGTTTCTTTTTATTTGTTTATGTAGTTTGAACCTTGTTAATAAAGTCTGTGTCTCTAGTAGTCTGTTACCAGCAATCGTGGCATGTTCAGAGCCACCTAAGTACCCTTCTTCCATTCTGATGCTTGATTTGAACTATGTTTTAACAAGCATCTGAACTGGTGTACCTAAGAAAATGGCCAGTAATTGTATTTTTTGTTACTATATTAGCCATACATAAAATATGCTAAAGTATGCTAAGATAATGCTAACACCTGCTGTAAAATGTATAACTTTTACCATAGCAAGCTGTCAAATCAAATTATATATTTAAAGTAGAAAAATTAGCAAGAACTAATTATGTTTGATGTATGATGTTTTAACCACATGAATTAGGTAACAAGGGATAGGAGATGTATATTATTCTTAATACTAGTTACAATTTGGCTATTAGGTAAAATAGAAACTAAATTGTGCATTTAATAACTTCAGTGTTAAAGGAATAAATCAAACTTTACTTTTCTGTCTAATTAAATGGTGTTTTCCAGTTTCATTTATTCTTACGAAGGTAGAAGCTGTCTAGGCACAGACCTACATTCACACAGCATCCTGCCACAGTAATAAGGGCCTTTGTTATGTTATGCATATGCTAGGTTAATAAGAACTTAGCACGTAAACATATAAATGGTCCACCTCACCCACACTGAGGTAATAAAGGCCATGCTCGCTCACAGACATGCACACAGACGTTCACAATGAATTTGAAAGTCTTGCACCAGCTTGCCAGGTGCTTTCTTACCAAATGCATGACGCTCTGGAGACATAGCAAACATCAGGCCAAACAAATTGACCAGCTGAATTCCAAAACCACAGCCACCTTTTCAGAAAAGAAATACCATTTAACTGTTTTGCAGAACTATTTTACCCATATGGGTAAAGCTATTAGTACTTACCAAGTATTGAGTATGAAGGTATTTACCCACGGATGTGGCTGAAATTCTCTATTGAATGCCCAGACTTGGCAGCAACAGTGAAAGCGTTCTGTTTCTTATTATGGATCTTTTTGGTCGTGGTTTGTCATATTTTAGTGGTGCAGAGAGAAAGAGAGAGAGAGAAGAGAGAGAAAATGTTCAGGCGGATGGAAGCCATGTTGAATAGTAGCAAAAGCTAAACTAAAACCATGTGCTCCTGTGGTTTGAAACTTTGTCATGACTAACTACCTCTGGGAGAGCGAACGTAGATCTGGACACTAAAGGGGAAGAAAATCCCTTTTTTCTGTTGGCTGACAGTAACTAGGAAGGGGCTGATTTGTTGTGATTTAATGCTCATAAAACGTTGACACTGAAGCTATTGACCTCCATGTGAGACGTGAGGGCAGCTGTAACTACCCCATCACAGATTTTGATGTGATTTCAAATAGCTGAAAATATTTCTGAGGTGGTTTAACAAGTTAATTTTCAGGCTTGTTTCTGAGGAACGCTGATGTTGACCTTCTGTAACCCACTGTAAAGAGCACTGCTGCCTCTGCCGTCCAGCCTCTGGGTCAGCGGCTGCATAGAAAATTGCATTTTTGCAGCTGAATATGCTGACATGTCAAAGGTCAAGTGAGGGGACTCTGGGTGTAAAAGAAGAATACAGCCCACAAGGGAGACGGTGTGTTGACATTGTGCTCTGACACTTTGAAGAATGTTATCTCAGACAGTAAGAAGTTTTGGGCCAATCAATCATTCCGCTATTGAACCAGCACTGGTGATTATTCATCCTGAACCTTTAAAATCGTCCAATGTCAAATGTTTGCCTCACATACCTCCTTACCCTCCTAATGTCTGGACCTTCTCCTTGGACAACAGTCATAGCTATATTTCTTCAGAACGTTTACTTATTAAAAACAAATTGAGTGTTCTTTCTCTCTACAGCATGAAGATGATCCGCAGCAACGATGGAACAGTCCAAAATATTTATGAACCTAAAGCAATTGTGTTGGCACAAGCTCCACTTCAGATATTTCACTCTCAGCCATTGACGCATGAAGATATTGTAAATCTGGCCTGTGCAGGCAGGGCGTACCTCAGCAGCAGAGACCGAGTAGGTCACACATTAAGAAAAAATATGCGTTGCAGTACATTTCTCAGTGATAGCTTCAAGAGCAGTGACCAGGTTTTTTCTGCTGTGTTAATGGGAAAAGCTTTGAAGCGTACTGTATAGTTTCTGCTGGTGTGTTGACTTGAGCTGACCTCTTTCCACCTACTTTGCCAAGAAGGCCACATAAAAAGCACCAACACTTGTGGAACAGAGGAATGGATTCAAAAGAGCAGGGTTTAGGGATACATGAGAGGTGTGTGGACAAAGATATGCACCAGCTTTTTACTTTATGCATTGCTATTCTTCTCAAGACAATCTGCATTGAATTTTATTTAGTGGAGTCACAGTAAAAGTTGATGAATATAAATGCACAACACATTTGTTCTGTATCTCATAAATTGCAATAAAAATATTGAGATTTGTGGCTGTGATGCAAAATACTTCAAGAGGCTAACATACTTTTGCAAGTTACTGTATTTTAAATGTAATTTTTGTAATTTGAGTACTATATAAATAATGTAATTTGGTACTATATGAATTAAACCAACTTGAAATTAATTAAATTGAATAATTTGCATGCCAAATAAAGCACATGTGGCATTTTAAATAAATAAAGGCATAACAAATAAAAATTAACTGACATCTTTGTGCTTACTTATATTTTGCAAAACAATTGCTCATCTTGCTTCCCAGATACCATACAAAAACATGAAAAAATATGAAGTTACCTATCTCAACTCAGTGTTTTTTCTTGTCTACTTCTACTGAAAAACACGACTGTCCAACACTTCCAAAACCAAATTCATAAGCCTCCATTTAAAGCTGAAAACCAAACCGTATTTGCAAGAAAAGCAACTTCAATGACTTACTCACTTTTTCATCCTTGGCTTTTAACGTGCCCCGTCAAACTTCTGAGTGTTCTCTATGTAATCCTGTTACGGTGCTGAAAGGTTATTTCTCTCATGTGTTGTCTGAACAGTTTATAGCTTAACGGCTCAGCCTGTGTGTCAGCTGTGCGTGCGTGTGCCTGCAAGATATCGTCATTCTTTTACATGCAGTTAAATGACTATCTGTGACTGTCTGTCAGCCTGAATGGCATTCTGACTGCGTTTGCTGGGGTAAAGACCGCAGGGTCATGGTGATTGGAGTTTGAGTCATAAATCTTCCGTGAGTTGAGAAAGTGAAGTATATGTTTTCTCGGTTTAGAGGAGAGGTGGCAAAAGGTAAGAGATAGTCACCAGAGACAGTTGTTGCAGACACTGGGGCCTGGATAAGATGAAAAAGAAGAGACAAAGAAAGTTGGAGAGGTTGCAGGGGAGGTGGAAATTAACAGCAGGACTGTTGTTAAAGTCGTGGCAGTGGCCATGAAGCCAAGTGGATGTTTGTGCAAAGCAGGGTGGGTGAGGGTGATGTGGGGGGGGGTCGGTATGGACTGAATTTGGGGATCCTGCGTTAAGTGCCTGGTCACTGGTGAAGGCCTGAAGGATTAGACTCCTGTTGTAAAACTCTTGCGAACAGCCCCCCTCTTTGTCCCTCACACACACACACAACGTGTCTCTTCCTGGATTCCAGCTTTGAGCTTTCAGTGAGATTTTCCAGAGTCACCCACCACCAACTCCTCCTCCACCAGTACTACCTATTCACTTTGCCTCTTCACTCGAACGCACTCGCACACATTCAAGCACATGTACACACACATCAAAAGACACTCAAAACAGAACCAAGATCTTGCTGTTCACTTAATATTGCCACCGTAAAGCGATCCTCTCACACTCACATCACATTAGTGCTGCTATTAGAGCAGACGCAGACATGAGAGCCACAGTGGGTGTGTGTGTGTGTGTGTGTGTTTGTGTGTGTGTGTGTGTTGGTGTATGTTGGTGTGGGTGAAGTCTGCAGGAGCTGTATACACATTAAACAGGCTGATTGTGTGTGTGTGTGTTTGTGTAAGCATCCAGGCATGTGATTCCAGGGGGAGAAATCGAAAGGGAAGTTCGGTGTGCGTCAGACATGGTCTTGCGTCTTGTGTTTTTGTGTGAGAGAAAGTAGAGACACTGATATCCTGGCACGAGATGAGTGGGAGGAAGGATGGATGAGGTTAGCAAGGGTCTGGCGAGAGCTCAGTAGGTGCAAGCTTGAGACATTTCCATATGGCAGTAAAATGTCTGCCACTTTGCTTATTGGGTTTCTAATGTGTGCCAGGTGCTGCTGGGATGCTCTCAGGAGCACTTAGCGGACCATTTCCTTATGTCTGTGTGCAGTATGTGTTTATATGCATTTGTTTTAGCCTGCATTTGAAACAAATTATGGACTTCAAACCAGATCAAACGCTGCTTTGGGACAAAATCAATGTCCACAATTTGGTTTCACTGAGGTTACATCCAAAAGCAGCTAAAATATCCTGTTTCCTCTTGGGGGCTGAATTACAGAGTAAAGGTAAGGGAAATCTTCAAAATAAAGGCATGGTTTGGAAATTGGTAATGGCTATAGTGGGTGTCCAGGCAAAAAACGTCATTGCAACATTCCCAAAAATTAGCCATCTGTATGTACGGTGGACACAGATGGCCCGCAGCCGTAAAATTCAGCCATTACACAAAAACAGGCCTATGGTATAGTTTTACTGTTACCTTTACTAGAAGGACTCTCCGCAGGGGAAACCAAATGATACACTTTGTAACATGTAGAGGAATAAATCCTGCTTAAGTTTAGCAAAACCACACCATTGCTGTAAAGTACAAGATCTTGATTTAATTATGTTGACTTTTTAGTTTCTGGAAAAAAAAAAACACAATTCGTTCCTCAGTTTGTTGGTTTAAACCAAGCTCGTACTTAGAATTGAATACATCTATTTTTCATATTTATGAGAAGAAAGATGACACTATTATTTTCTCTCCCTGGTCTTTAGGGATCTTTAACACAAGTTTTTATGATTTAGGTAAAAAAAAGTAAATGAATAAAACAAAAACTTTGTCGTTCACAAAGTTTATTTTCTTTTTCTTTTCTCCTCTATTTAAAACAGGAAGCACACTGAAGTTAAGAAGGTGGCTGCCATGACTTAGAGCTCGCCTGGTCGCCCTTTAATAGTAATCTGGCAGGGGAGTCTGTACTTCAGTGGTTTTGGCAACAACTGAAAAAAAAGTTCTTTGAAGTCGCCACATCTCCTCTTACCCACGCCACTTTGCCTTACTGTACGATTTTCCTTTCAGGAAGACTATGGTGGTATGGGCTATAGAGCAATGTCTACCTGGGAAACTGACTGAATTGTTTGTTAATGGGACCAAATCACAAAGAAGCTCTTAATACATGCCTGCTACTTATGATACATAAATGATACTTTCATAAAGAAAAAAAACTAATACAAATTTTTCTACCTAGATGTTTGTTTTTTTTTAAATAATTTTTGCAAACTGTATTTTTTAAAATTGTATATACAAAATGACAATTAGTTCCCAACATTACTTTAAAATGATTATTTGTATCCTAATCAAAGAGTTGTTTAAGGTAGATTTCTTTTTCTCATTTTAGACACATTATTAATATAATAACAACATACATCAATTATTTGCAACTAACAATCCCTGTTTCAAGATGAACATTTAGCACAAAGCTCAAATAAACTATTATTTAGGCTAGGTATAATGATGGAGCCTCCTCTTAGTCATCCTCCTTGCTTTTGTTATTGCAGTTGTTTTGCCAGATGTACGAGTATGTTTTCATAAATTGTTTAAAAAAACGTATGTTTAAAAAAAGCTGCATTTTACTCACATTATTCAGAGGAGAACATATTGTTTTATACTGTAGGTTTTTTGAAATATTGTTTAAAAATATAAATTAATTTTCTCCACATCTAAATCTACAATTTAAATTTTTTTAATTCAAGTGTAAATTTAGTTGAAAAACGGTTCATAGTAAGGTAAACAAGTTTTACCTTACTTTAAGAAGCATAGGAATGAATAACTCTAAATAAATTTCCATACCATCTGCCTACTTGACAGCTCCATATGAAATTTAAACACTAACTGTAACCTATATTTTCTTTCCATCGGTACATGGAATTCACTTCTTTCTTGGCATAAGTCAGAATATGATGTCCACTGCAGCATAAGTTCTGTTCTTTGCATGCAGAACAAAAATAAACCGATGAAATAGACTGTAACTGTAAATGTCTTACAGCCGTAGGTAGTGTTGTGTTTCCAAATGGACCAGTGAATACACCAGCATTAAACATGATTTATAGTCAGACATGAAATGCAACTCAATAGTAAGCCTGACTTTTTCAAATTCACCTTATATCATGTAGAGAATCGTCTCTTGATATACTCATAGTGTTCAAATTAATTAAATACATACTTATTAAGCTAAAACAACGAAGACATTGGGCAATACATTGATTTTAATGTAACCTTTGGGAAACTTAATTAATTTGGAAGTTCTGTAACCGCATTTCTGAATCGTTTAATTTTGTTGGAGACCAGTTCAGTTAGAGCATTGCCGCAATGTAAAATATCAAAGAAGAGTGCAGTATGGGGAAATTGTGTATTTTTAAACGTTGTTTCTAAAAACATGGAATCGATAAAACAAGTGTTTAAAACCGAAGGAACTATAATGTAAGGGAAAAGGCTGTAAAGCAGCCTGTTGGTGAGTCGTGACAGATGTCCCCACTTTCTTCAAGTCATCCAATGACGTGGAAAAATAAAAATTTATCCCCAGCGATTTAGCTATATGTCCAACCAAATTACAGAGAGTAAAGTCTTGCAAAACTCTTAAAGGTAAACCTTTAGAAGGAGTCATGGCTTAAAAAAATATAACAGTATTTCAAATAATGGTTTTGTGTTTTTACAATTACATCTCAGAAAGCGGGAGGTATCCTACAGATTTTGTAAATTGAGAATAGGTTGTAAATGACGCAAATAAGCAGAAAGCTCCTTTTCATTGGGATTACATACATCCGCAGAGGGGCGCTGTGTGTCCATTACTTTAGAGAAGAAATTCAAGTGGCCCGCTGGAAATAAATAAAGGAGACATTAAAAGTTAAAGTTTAACATTGTGGAAGGTAAAAATTGCTAAATCGCATGATTTAGAGAAAACAAATACACATATATCTAAGGAAATCTATTTTAATAGCAAAAACATATTTGGGAGAGGAGGACATTGATTTCTGTGCTGCTGTAAATGTGTGAGAGGGGTGGCGCACAGCGGAACAAAGAAAAATAATTCATGATTTTAAAATGAAAATGTTTTTTATGTTAATATAGAAAACACTGAAATTAAATAATTTTATAGGTAGGCATTTTTTGAGCGCAGCTGCTCACACTGTAACCCCTCCTCCCTCCATGTGCCCGTTTGGTCTCTCTCTCCACTCTATTTCTCCCTGCCTCTCCTCACACTCCTTATTCCTCCTCTGCCTGGGCTTCATTCCTGTACACGATCCGAGCGAGACAGACGGTTTAACGGAGCTGCCAGAAGCAGAGAGATTCGCTCAGGGAATAAATATATGTGAACCGCGCCACTGTTTTCTTTACGGGAATACCACTGGGTCGCGGACGCACGTGAGCACGCACAGGCTCATATGGGACCACTGGCCATGGTTCCGACTCCTCTACACTGAACCGCAAACAAAAGTATTGTGGAATCTCCCGGAGCAAGTTGTTGTTTTATAGCAGAATCCAAACGGGAATGCTGTCTGGATGGTGACCGCGGACTGGACTACCTGCTCTCCTGCTCAGTGCGCAGGGAAGGGACTGGGAGACTTGCATCCACTGCCTGCGTGCTCTCTGGTTTAATAGGGTGCTTTGAGGATCAGTGGAAATAATAGAAAAGTGAGAAGGGTTTTTCTGTTTTTTTACACACTTTATACCAAGGTGAAAGCTACTTTCTGCGATCTCTCACCTGCGAGCGTTTTTTTGAATGGGGATAACTCTGATCCTGGAGTCTTGACGCAGCAGCTGGGACTAGGACGGGCTGGGGGTGCGTGGAGCGTCGGGTCACCCCGGGATTGTTTTCTACCGTCACTCTCTTCTCAGTCGCGGCTCTGTTTTCATGTCCAAGTTGACCACTTTATGACAATGGATTACTTTCTGCTTTTATGCAGCCTCTTGGTGTCTGTGGTGTCCGCCGTTGAAGGTAAGATATATGTCTATATATATGTTATTTTATCTTCTGTTGTTGTTGTGGTGCGTCGCAGGCTATCCTCGGAGTGCAGGAGCCTGAAAGCTCATTTTTAACCCACATTCACATTTTCTTCTTTTCATTCAGAATTAAAACTAACACACTGATCTCAAAGTGACCAACCGTCTGGTTTTAAGGTGTTACGAATTTACGCTCCGGTGTAGGTTTCAATGCGCAGTTGTTTTGCAAAGCTCATCCATCCCAATGATAGACGTGTATTCTTTTTTGTAAACATCAAATAGCAAATTTGCTGGGCTTTTTTCGTCACTTCGAGGAAAATTATGTCCACACAGCGGGTCTCATCGGGGAGTGGCGGCGGCCTCTCCACCACCAGCCCGCCCCCCACTGCCACTTTCCCTTCAGGTCGCCTGCGTGTATTTTAGGCTTGTTTGTGTGGTCTTTTGACATCTGGACTGCGTATCACTTTAAGTGGGCTTAAAAAAAGTAAAGGAACAAGTTAAAAAAAAGTTTATCCTTCAGTACATTTGAAATGTTTTCTAAATTTCTTACATAAAAATAAAATGAGACCCGCAGAATGACAAAAATGTTAAGAGCCTTCTTTATTTTTCTGAAAATGTATATCTTATTTATTTATTTTGTGTAAAACACTATTGATTAGTGATTTACAGTAATTTGCTTCAACCGAGAGACCATCTGTTTTAGCCGAGTCCTGATGTTTTCAGTGCGTAAAATCAATGGAAAACACAATCTGTTGTTTCTTTAAGCAAATTAGTTCTTCTCCTCTGTCGTTTGGATCAGTTTGGTGCATCTCTTTATGATAGATCTGAGAAATGGTAGAGATAAGTCTGAGAGAGGGAGGCCTGGAGCTAAATCTGTGAATACTTGGTTTTCAGGCGAGGCGCACATTTGGCTTGTGCTTTTGATGCCAGCAGGAAAGTGGGACAGTGTGCCACTGGTTCAGTGATCGCTTCTTTTTTTATTCTGATTGTTTCTCGATTTGACCACCTGGAGACTTTATCTTCTAAACACAAGCGAATTGCACCTTTATATATATATATATATATATATATATATATATATATATATAGAGAGAGAGAGAGAGAGAGAGAGAGAGCGAGAGGGGAGAGATAAGACTTTATTTGAGACAGGCTGAAGTAAAATCTAAAGCCGCTTTGTAAAGTATGCAATAGCTTTACAGTAACTGTATTCAAACAAAGTTAAACAAGGGTGTTATTTATCACGTCCCACGAAAACTTCTCGCTCTACTTTTGTGAAACTATTTCATGTTACCAAAAGCCTTTTTTCACAAATCTCCTTAATTTGCCAGGTCCCAACAAACAAATTACACAAAGAAAACAAAGACACACCTCGTCAGAAAAAATAAAATAAAAAAAAGTTTGTTGATTTCTTAAGCAGTCTGTCTCCCATGAGAATGTCTGCAAAGAACTGACTCAAATGTATTGTATTGAGTCATCAAACTACCCCTGAGCGAAATGTTGCTGATTATTTTCCTTGCGACCCCCTGGCTCCTTCTCAGTGACCCCTGCGGGTCACCGGACCCCAGTTGGGAGCCGCTGAGTTAAAACACATGGCTTGAACGGATGACTGAATTCTTGTGGAGCTCGAAAGGTGGATACGGACAGGCATGCGGGGAATTACAGAAAGAAAGGGCGCTCGGTGCACGCTGCTGCGTACTGGGCTTTGTGTATTTGATGTATTTCGTTATAACTATCCATGCCCTGCATGGCCAATACCATAAATTGCACCCGACTGTACAGGTTGAGGATGTTGTAAAAATCTGTGATACAAGCTGATGATTTATGGGCCACTGCTGGAACTTGTTTCTGGTGCATCATGATAAAAGCAAGGTCGAGGGAAACAGGCGGACCGACCGGGGTCGCGTTTCCCCGGGAACGAAGCGCGTCTCCTCCGGGTCGCTGGGTCACCCTATGCTACACTCGCTACAAACAAATCCTAATGAATTCATGTTTTTCTTTTCGTGCTATTGTTCACGTATAACCCGT
Organism: Girardinichthys multiradiatus; assembly: GCF_021462225.1. Taxonomy (NCBI): domain Eukaryota; kingdom Metazoa; phylum Chordata; class Actinopteri; order Cyprinodontiformes; family Goodeidae; genus Girardinichthys; species Girardinichthys multiradiatus. Next base: position 20,764,882 of record NC_061802.1, on the reverse strand, counting down.
CACAGTAAATGTAATTATGAAAGCAGATGTCTTACTTAGTTTTCTTTGCTTTCGTAGTTTACTTTTAATTATGCAACCATGACACAACTACAGTCCGAGGTTTCTATTAACGTGATTGCTTAGAAATAGTAAAATAATAATAATTTGAACAATCCAAATAACAGATGCTTTGCTTACAATTTGCTATTTCTCTTTCAACTATCGAGGCTTTGTGCTGAATGGTGACAAATGAAGTTACGTTTTTTTTTTTTACAAATTAAGAAATTGGCTTTTCTTATTTTTAATGTTAATTGTTTGGCCTCTATGTCACTTTAAATGTTTTTTTCTGATTTTATTTAGATTACAAATTTATGCAGCTTTTGCTTTGATCAAAGTGCGACGTGTCTTGTTCCGGCGTCCTTTAAGGTCGGCGTATTAATCGGTGGGGAATAGCTGTATGAGGCCTTGGCTTGTTGAACCTTCAGCTGCTAGAAGGCTGAGAAGACAAATTGCTTTGATGACAGTCCACTGTGGTTGCTGAGGCAGTTTGCTTACCATTCGGTGTGAATTACCTGTGGTGGAAGGAGAAAGAAGGTGAAAACAAAATGTATTAACCTGGACCTAATTATTCTCAAATTACTTTCGTGCTGCTTCACTTAATGCACCCCTGTATTATATTAAAGCCACAAATGCTAGTTAGGCTTAAACATATCGTTTTATTCACTTCTGTACATATTTAACTAACTCTGAGTGATGGGTTTTGTATTTGAGTAACATACGTGTGTGCGTGTTTTCATAAGCCCGGGTCCACTTATAAATTTAGATTTTAAACTCAGACATACATTTTTATGTCTTAACAAAGACAACTGGACCTTACAGTCATAGCTCAGGATTTCCCCACTCTGTGCCCTTTTCCTTCTATTTATGGCTATTTATTTTGTGGCATGATTACGCACAAGCAAGTCCTTTGTTGCGCAAGTTTATGTTATTATGTGGGTGAGATCACACCTCCACAGGAGTTTTCCTGTGCCTGCTTTCAATTGGCACATTTTTCATCGAACCCTTCTCCCATGATTTATTTCTTATCTCTCCTTTCCTCTCTTTCTGGCATGGGATGCCATCCTGACCGCCGTCATCATCCATCTGATGTAAATAAAGAATGTTATAGAATTAGATAAAAAAAAAAAAAAATCAAGAATATATATATATAATACACCAACTGGACGTAATTTAAATAAATGTAGGAAAAGTTTTAAGGGTATACTTTCGTTTCTTTATCTATAAAAAGAAGACCTAAAGGATAATTTCGTAAAATTTACTCGCTTTCACATTAAGAGCTAAAAGATCAAATTTAGTCCCTATAGATCATTTGAGGCGTCCACTTCTCGCTAAAGAACAATTAACCTTCGCAATAAAGAGACTAAATGGTGGCCATTTGTCCGGCGCGTTCACTGTGCCATAAGGCCTCCATGCTTATAAACGCAGGCTCAGGCTGTGTGGGCCCTCAGCAGGACTCACGGGGGAAGCTGCTGCGTCAAACTTTTCTCCGGGAGCTCTTTTACACGACATTCAGAAGCAAATTATTGAACAAGTGATTTTAGGGTCTTCGTTGGAGTGACAAAGGGAAGTATTAGCGGCTCTGTGGTGGCTATTACACAGGCCATTCAAGAGCTGAGTGGAATTGGGTTAAATAGGCGTGAAAGTGAATTTGCAAAATAAAAGCAAAGTCATTCAGCCACTTAAACTGACGGATCTATCTATCTATCTATCTATCTATCTATCTATCTATCTATCTATCTATCTATCTATCTATCTATCTATCTATCTATCTATCTATCTATCTATCTATCTATCTATCTATCTATCTATCTATCTATCTATCTATCTATCTATCTATCTATCTATCTATCTATCTATCTATCTATCTATCTATGCCCTATTTGTACTTCAGCTTTAAAAATATTTTTTTTCAAAGTTTCTTCTAATAGAAATTGAGAGAGGCATTTCGCAAATTATATTAAGACAATAAGGTTTTTATTTACATTTTAATAAAATTGTTATGTATGTATTGCATGCATAAATTTTTTTTTAACCCTATGTATCTATCTATCTATCTATCTATCTATCTATCTATCTATCTATCTATCTATCTATCTATCTATCTATCTATCTATCTATCTATCTATCTATCTATCTATCTATCTATCTATCTATCTATCTATCTATCTATCTATCTATCTATCTATCTATCTATCTATCTATCAGTCTGTCTCTCTGTTCAGTTTATCACATGCTGAAGCTACTGACCACAGGCCATGTTGTACATTTCAAATTTTCACTTCAGAGATTAGATACTTCATGGCACTGTAATGCAGACGGATATCTCTATTTCAGAAACTTTTCCAGCTTCCAAGTTTAAATAAAGGAAATTACAAAACGAGATGAGAGACAACAACTGTGCCAGTCTGTCATCCTCTTCAGTGTCCCTTCATACTGACCTCGGCAGGGGATCCGAGCCAGTCATATGCTATAGTCTGACGCCATGTTGAACAGATGTACTTTGACTTAGATTCAGATTGGCGTATGGGGCATTCTGGGGGGAAAATGGAGGAGTGGATGGTGACATTTTGAGAAGCCAGGGCGGGGTGCTGTGGGAGAAGCTCTTTGGTAACGGCTGAGTTTGTGGGGCGGATTTGGGTCATAGGCCCGGAGATCAGCAGCAGAGTTGAAAGATTTTACAGATCCAGCAGAGATACGGAAAATGCTTGTGCTTACCTACCGATGGTTCATTAATTAAATGGTGACATCTCCAAACAGGAATTTTATATGTAGCTAAACTGTCACCATATTAGGCCTGCAGGGGCGTCCATGCACCATGGAAATTATGTAAGGAAGAAAATGGAGCTCACTTAGAACTTTAAGATGAGTCTAACTCAAACTCTGTCTCACTAAACTTTCTGGGTAACATAGCATGTAGTTTTACGAGTAGTAATGTTCCAGTATCTATCTATTCAAACATTTCTGTTTGATTAGTTATTTTAATAAGATGCCACAGAGTTACCAGTTTTCTCTGACTGCATGTAGCATAGAGTAATGCAGAGTGACCTGGTCCCCTAGATTTTGATACACACTGCCAGTTAGCTGGCTGAAATAAGGCTCTTTGGCTTTTTGTTCCCTTAGAAGTCATAAAAATATGGTTATTTGGGGATCTTTTAGATTCTGAAAACCACAGACTGCCATTCTTATTACAGTAACACTGCTTTAAAGTTAGCAAGATACAGGTAGCAGGTTTGTTAAGCAGTTGAAAACAAGGTGGCCACCTCAGCAGATAGACCAACTAATTAATCACTTAATATCAGCTTGTGTTACTCAGTAAGAAGCAGAACTGCAAAAGGTTATAATACTACATGGAATATATATTCCAAAAAACATCTAAAATTAAAAGATTTTTGATTTGGTCAATCTGTTATAATCCAAATAACAATAAAGTTCTTTATATAAAATTATTATTAATGTAATACTGAATATGTAATTTTATTTCAGCAGTAGTCTGAATAATTATTGCTTGTCTGTGTAAGATACATTAAAATAGATGTTTTATTACATTTATGTTTTAAACCTTTGCGTAAATATTGTGAAAGAGTAATCTCAAAAAACCTCATGCCTATCATCAAGCACCTCCATGTTACATTTGTAGAGACTTAAATGTACACTTTATATTCCAATTACAGTAAATATTTTTAGGTAAGGATCTGGTTTACCTTATTTCCATTCATACACCTTAATGCAGTATATTTTAATATTATTTAATATTATGCATATATTTCTGTTAATTATTTGAAGGATTTATCTATGAGACAGGTAGATTCGTCCCCTTGACTTTGACATTAGTCTTGCTTAAATGGATGTGAGTTTAAGATAGGAGTCAAAGGAATGTGACCAGTGTTTCCAGATTTTTACTGGTCTATTTTAAACTTGTCTTTTACTGTGATTAATACCTTGCAGACTTAATTACACTAATATTTGTCATTTATGGCTTCCTGAAGCTATAGCTCCATTCACCTTGTCGCTATTTATCAATATTCATTCACAAACCCTTCTCAGTAGTTTAAAGTGGCATCAGCTTTATGAGAGTGGCTTCCCAAACAGAATTTCCTTTTGAAGCTTTAAAAATTTCTGAGTATGTATACAGTTTTTATGGATGCTTCACTTGTGTGACATTTGTTTGGGAAGTCTCTCCTGGCATTCAACAAGGGGGCCTTGTGGGATGGCAGGTCTTTGACACCCACTGTTGAGAGCAAGCAGGGGAGGGAGAATGTCTCTGGGCCTGCCCACCACACATGCACACAGTCAGTCACACACACACACACACACACACACACACACACACACACACACACACACACACACTGCTGCTGTCTGCAGGCAGCCAAGCAGAATGACAGAGATAGAAAGGGAGAGACACAGACGCAAGGAGTGAAAGAGAGCCAGGGAGAGATTTTGCGCTTGTAGGGAGAGCAAGATGGGTGGTACATCTAAACAGAAGGACTGTGTTTAATTGGTTGGGATACATAGATAGGGGAGTGTTTTTATGTGTGCATTGCTGTGGGTGCTGTGTGTCTGGGTGTCAAGTGAAGAGGATTAAAAAAAGATGTAACGTGAGAACTGCATATAACGATGTATACACTGTCTTAACATTTATTAAAAAAACAAACTCTGGTTTGGATAAAACCTGAATGACTTTTGTTTTCATTGCAATTGTAGGTAATCATGCACAATTGGGTAGAGAAAACAAACACTTTTAAACATTCATTATCTCACCTGCGTTTACACTGTGTTTGCGGGAAAATAATTAAGTTAGTTGACTTCCCCCTGCGATGTTGTACACTTTAGCTGTGTATGGTTTTTGCTGAAAAATTAACCTATATTCAAGTTTCCTGTGCATGCAGAGATAAAAGACGGCTACTACAGGCAAGGGCTTTCCTCGAGGTTCTCACCAAAACACAGCATATAAATGACTTTCAAAATGCTGGTGAAATGTTCAGCTTAATATTAATGGCCATCAGTGCTGGTGTTTTATAACCCCTGTCTGCACCGGATGCCTATAAAGTGCAGCTGAGATTACCATGTGTTAAACTGTCCAGATTATTAGTTAGTACCTGCTGAGATTTCCACCCACGCCAAACCTACGCCCCATGACCTCCACCCACGGGCCACGAACGGATACCCCCATAGATTAATTTTAGGTGGACCTCACATCCCTCGGCAAGTCCTTGTCTTCAACAATAGTCATAAAACAATCAATCTCCCAGGGGTTCACCAATTTTTTGTGATGAATAAAAATACCATTGAAAGACTGCATATTTTTAAACAAAACTGACTGTGCAACTCACAACTGCCTATTAGCAGATAAGGGAAAGAGCATTCATACCACCTTTTTGTTTTTTTACATTTTCCCTCTTACAATTACAAACTTTAATGTATTTTGTTGTTATTTTATATGATTGAGCAACACAAATTTTGTATAATTATGATGCGAAAGGAAATGTTCCACTGTCTCCATAAAAAAAGCCTCCCCACACCATTATGCTGTCATCACCATGTTTCACCATGAGGATGATGTGTATGAGGTAATGTGCTTGGGATGTTGTTTCATAACCTAACCCTGATTGAAACATCTTTATAAGTTCTAAAGTGTCTAAAGTGTCCACTATAGTCCATGATCTACATGATGCTTTTTGTTCAGTAATGTTTTCAAACAATCCACTGTGGTCTTCACAGAATAGCTGTATGACTACTAAAATTTAAATACACACAGGTAGAATCTATGTACTAATTAGTTGACTCCTAAATGAAAGTGGTTGCACAGGATTATATTTATGGGTTTCATAGTGAAGCGCCTGAGCATGTTGCATTTTTTAAGGAATACCAGGTTTCATTTTCCTTTCACTTTACAATTATGCTCCACTTTGAGTTAACATAGGTCTGTGGATGTAATGTGGCAAAATCTTGAATAGTTCAAGGGGTATGAATTTTTTTGCTTGGTACTGCAAACTGTAGAAACTCACACAAGTAAAGAACGTTCAAAGCACAACCACAGCACATATGCTATGTTAGGGATGTGTGCTGAACTTCTCTTTAACACCACTGCCAGCCTGCAGGTGAAGGTTTTGCATGTTGGACCAACACTGCTGAGAATGACATATGACAGCTATTAGGCTGTGTGACTCAGGCTCAAAGGGTGGAGCTCAAAAGTGGATTTCTTCTTGCAGCAGCTTTTCCAGCTCAGTACCTCCTCCTACCGTTTCTTTACAAGCCTTGGACTTTTCTAATAAATGTCTGCCAACAGAGCAGAATGAGATCTTTGATATTTTTCTTTAAAAAAGGCCCATTACATCTGTGTGGATAGTGGACACAGCTGTAAAACACAAAGCCTCCAGGGGATAGGGGCGGGACAGACCACATTACCTGGTTTCAGCCTCTGCTGTTAAATGTGAGACAAGAGAAACAAGGGAAATTTAGTAAAGAAAAGGGAACCTTATTTGTTGAATTTTGCTATAGCTGGGTGAGTAATGACGAGACATTTTGATGTGTCTATCCTAGATTCAGGCCTGGTTCCTTTCAAGAGCAGAGACACAACTTAACCATTTTTAAATGGTGATTCTGATTCAGCTTGTGTGGATGATAGTTGCTTTTTCAAAGGAAAAGCTTTGATACACTGATGTGACGGTCCTACAGGGGTTGGACAAAGAAACTGAAACACCTGGTTTTAGACCACAATAATTCATTAGTATGGTGTAGGGCCTCCTTTTGCGGCCAATACAGCGTCAATTCGTCTTGGGAATGACATATACAAGTCCTGCACAGTGGTCAGAGAGATTTTAAGCCATTCTTCTTGCAGGATAGTGGCCAGGTCACTACGTGATACTGGTGGAAGAAAATGTTTCCTGACTCGCTCCTCCAAAACACCCCAATGTGGCCCAATAATATTTAGATCTGGTGACTGTGCAGGCCATGGGAGATGTTCAACTTCATTTTCATGTTCATTAAACCAATCTTTCACCAGTCTTGCTGTGTGTATTGGTGCATTGTCATCCTGATACACGGCACTACCTTCAGGATACAATGTTTGAACCATTGGATGCACATGGTCCTCAAGAATGGTTCGGTAGTCCTTGGCAGTGCCCAATACTTGTGCCCATCTAGCACAAGTATTGGGCCAAGAGAATGCCATGATATGGCAGCCCAAACCATCACTGATCCACCCCCATGCTTCACTCTGGGCATGCAACAGTCTGGGTGATACGCTTCTTTGGGGCTTCTCCACACCGTAACTCTCCCAGATGTGGGAAAAACAGTAAAGGTGGGCTCATCAGAGAACAATGCATGTTTCACATTGTCCACAGCCCAAGATTTGCGCTCCTTGCACCATTGAAACCGACTTTTGGCATTGGCATGAGTGACCAAAGGTTTGGCTATAGCAGCCCGGCCGTGTATATTGACCCTGTGGAGCTCCCGACGGACAGTTCTGGTGGAAACAGGAGAGTTGAGTTGCACATTTAATTCGGCCATGATTTGGGCAGCCGTGGTTTTATGTTTTTTGGATACAATCCGGGTTAGCACCCGAACATCCCTTTCAGACAGCTTCCTCTTGCATCCACAGTTAATCCTGTTGGATGTGGTTTGTCCTTCTTGGTGGTATGCTGACATTACCCTGGATACCGTGGCTCTTGATACATCACAAAGACTTGCTGTCTTGTTCACAGATGCGCCAGCAAGACGTGCACCAACAATTTGTCCTCTTTTGAACTCTGGTATGTCACCCATAATGTTGTGTGCATTTCAATATTTTGAGCAAAACTGTGCTCTTACCCTGCTAATTGAACCTTCACACTCTGCTCTTACTGGTGCAATGTGCAATCAATGAAGACTGGCTACCAGGCTGGTCCAATTTAGCCATGAAACCTCCCACACTAAAATGACAGATGTTTCAGTTTCATTGTCCAACCCATGTAAGTGTGTGTGATAATTAACAGTAATGTCTGTTTGAGAGAGAATGCTCGTATTGTGAATATTTTTAATGGTAGGGTGGACTAAATGCAAGTGGTCCTGTTCATATTGATATTAACCTTTTCAAAATACCTGATTGTGCCACCCCTGTTAGACTTAATGTCAGAAACACTTACCACCTGTGCTTCATCTGCACTTAAAAAGACCTTCAGAGAAGAAGAACGTCCCTCTTTTCCAAAACAGTATTTTTCAATTTTCTTTCAGTTTTTTGAGTAACAGCAACAGGTCCAGAGCCATGTTCCACTATCAACAATTCACCAAATTCACTCCGGACATCCTGAACACACTCCGCTGCTTAGCTCACCCCAGGCAAATCCAATGTGTTTCAGTGGCAGCGGGACCAATCAGATGCAACCTTTTGTCAAGATATTTACATAATCTCCATGGTTCCGAACTGCAGCCTCCCTCAGAAGCTGCCAGCTGTGAGGAACATTTATTTAACCTCAGCCAGATTTGATGTGAAGGCTAAGTGACACAGTAACTTTAAAAGTTTAAGCATGTGTACTATTTAGAGGACAATATAAAGAAGGTCAGAGAATCAAAACGTCATTTTTGGATGAAAGCATTTGAAAAGGGCAATGTAGCAAATGTAGAGGTGTAACTTTTTTTCCTAGCACCTGTTTAGATAGATAAAGAGGTATGTGTAAAATGGATTACACTCTTATGGTCTGTTTCAGCAGCAGAAAAATGTCTGAAGGATGTATCACCCTTAGTATCATATGGGATTAAAGCTGTTAAAAGATTGTTCTCTATCAACTATTGAATGAGAAGGTTTTCATTGCCTTGCAGTATTCCCACCATTTGAACTTACTCAACTTTTGTCACATTAAAACAGCAAACAGGGACAGGCTAGAATTGATGGGAAACTAGATAAAACTAAAAGGAAAATTCCTAAAGAATGGCTGTTATGATCTGTAAATACTTGAGATTGGGGTATAGGTTCAGCTTTTAACAAGATAACAACCAAAACATACAACCAGAGCTACAATGGAATGATTTAGATCACATATGTCAAAGTCAAGGCCCGCGGGCCGACTCCGGCCCGCAAATTAATTATCTATGGTCCCCTGGATGATATTTAATTACTATTAGAACCGGCCCGCAGGCCACAGCCGTCCGCTGGCGTTTTGCACGCACCAACACTACATTCCCCACAATGCAACGGTAGTCCGCGAAGTCACTGTAGCGCGCACAAGCGGCTTCATTGTTCATCAGCAATCACAGCAGAGATCAACTTTCAGGTACCCCCCTCCTCAAACATGGCTAAACGTAAGGTGGACGCTGAGAACAGGGGTTTCAAGCCAGGTGGGAGGCAGAGTACATGTTCACGGAGGCAAAAGGCAAACCTGTGTGTCTTCTGTGTGGAGAAAGTTTGGCTGTAATGAAAGAATATAATGCAATATAAAGTTTATAATGCACGCACTTTTATTTATGTATTCATCTTGATATTAAGAAACATACTTTGTATTTCAAACCAGTTAAATTTTTCGCTGTTTGCCTGTTGAAAATGTTTCCACTTGAGGTTACTGACAGAGCCATAACAAAATATTGCTTTTATTCATTTAATTATTAAATAATGTACTCTGTGTTAAGTCTTGGTTCAATAGGCTATGTGCAATCATTTCAATATGTTTTAATAAACATTGAACCAGTCTGGCCCTTGGTTTGTAGCAAATTTGGTTTTTTGGCCCTCGGTGTATTTGACTTTGACATCCCTGATTTAGATCATGATTTATATCAATTTGACTGGGTCATTTTAACATATATACATATGTGTTCGAATGGCCCAGTCAAAGTCCTACAAACCTAAGACTTGAAAACCTAAGTACAAATATACTCCTTATTGAAAATAACTGAGCTTTAATTATATTGTGAGGAAGAACAGTAAAGATATAAGTCTCTAAATGTGCAAAGCAGGTCGAGAGATACCTCAAGACAGGAAGATGTAATTGAGGTGAAAGGTGGTTTGATAGTATTACCTCAAGGGGGGGCAATGAGCAAATGCATGCCACAATTTTTAGATTTTCATTTGCATTTTTTGGGTAGAAAATGTCTCAAACTTAGAAGTTCTTAGGATTTCTGATCTATGTCAGTGTATTACTATATTTGCTGGACATAGTACTTGTTTGCTCCTTTTCTTTTAATTCCGATTATGTATAGCACATTGAGCCAGATCAAAGTGCTGGCCTGTATTGATTTACCCCATCCCTCAGTGCCAAGTCAGACCATAAACAGCTTCTCTTTCCCCTCACACCCCATGGAACTCCCTTCTGACCTCACATTTCTCTTTTGAACACATGCCTAACACAAACAAATAATGACAGTTGCTTATTTGCTCAACCACACAAAAGTATGCACAAATAACCTCCAAACATTACATATGCATTCAAACCCCTCAAAATCCTCACCTTTGCACCCTCTTGGTAGGGTCAGAGGGCACATCCAGTCATTCACAGCTCTGCTAATGAATCAATCAGCTGGCTCCATTCTTTTTATTTCTGCCAGATCCAATCGATCAGGCTCTTTCTCCCTGTCTTGTCAGAGCAACAGGGAAGCTCAAAGGCTGAGAGAAGAGGAAGGGGTTTTAAAACATCTAGGCAGTTCAACGACCCCCTCAATTTCTGTCTGCCTTGTGGAAATGTGGAATTTTGTAGTTGTATAGCAGTGTGTATGCAAGAGTTGAAACTGAAAGAGAAGGATCGGATTAAAAAAGATTAAACAGGCAAGACATCTCCTAATGTTTTCCTGACCTTCCTATTACCTTTAGTTGAAGTCAGATGTTTCATAGCTCTGTAGATTGCAGCAACATCTGAACACAATAGCTGATGCAAAATCTTAGCGATGTCTCGTATTTACTATGATGCCTATAGTAATCCAACCTTCCACTGAGTGTGAGCTTCTGACTTTGCCAGCTGAGCGATGTGTGTGGTGGGTCCAGCTCTCCACATGCTGCAGGTCCACACATAAAGTCAAAGTCAAAAAGGTTATCGTTTTTTAAGCCTGCTGTTAGTGGATGTGTGCATATGTGTGAGTTCATGCAGAGCTAGAAAAATGGAGAGACAAGGCATTATGGGGTTTAAAGGGTTCTTATATGTTCTGTTAATTGGGTCTCGTTCATTTTAAAAGGTGTTGCCAAAGCAACTAAGGAGCCCATAGGTTTTGGAGGGCAAAGTCATCTGAGGGGCAGCAAACGAACAAAGTGATAAATAATTTTGACGGCTGAGATTGTGAGATCTGTTTGAGAATAGAAACTGCACTGCAGCATATTACCAACACAGGGGTCCAACTCTTTGCTTTCAGATAATGAAGCTTCCTCCCACACAATTGGACCTGAAATGCACGATCCACTGTTTTCTATCAGTGCCTTATACTAACTCCCACCCACAGTACTTATCTTGCACAACCTTACTGCTCAGAAATCATAGAAGCAGGCTTTGATTCAATATAGATGGAACCAGTCTGGCTTTTTGAGCCATTCCTCCATTTTCTATGCCCTTTTAATCATTGCAGATGGCACTGGGCTAGGCCTTATTTCTAGACGTCGAGGGGCGAAAGATGGCATACATCTTGAACAGGTTTTCAGTCCATCACAGTTTTAGACTGTGAACGAGAACGAGGGATAGGCAGGTGAGCAAGATAGCAAAATATCCTTATACCAGATAGTTTAATGGCACCTTAGATTTGGTTAAATATCTGTGAAATCTTGAGCTTTGTTGGACATGAGAATGGAATTGGTTACTTGAAATGTTACTTTTATTGTGTGTCAAAGTTTACTTTTTACTCAAATTGTAATAGATTTTCTTGGACTTATACATATTCTTGACATTGGAAGACATCTGTGGTAATTGGGTTAAACTTTAAAGAGACCTCCCAAGCATTTTCTCCAGTGTGAAACATTTCTTGTCTGTCAGATTTGATTGATCCATATAATTCTTATCTTTGTCTATGTTAGACTCCCAACTCTGACAGTAAGCAGCTGGAAGACAGGTGCTATTTTTGTTATCTAAGACTTAATTAGATCTTAAGTGTCAGTATACCTATGCCTGTTAAATGTCTGGAGAGGAAATCTAGCAGCTCAAAGCTATAGAACACATATAGAATTTCCACACATTCTACTGACTGCAATTGTATCCTTTATCTCACTAAAGCCAAATGGCACTCAGGATACAGGAAAGGGAAACAAAAGAAAACAAAGTTCAAAGACCAACACTTACATGACAGGTTTGGTGTGCGCTTTTATTCCAACTTGTCATTGTCGCTCCAGGCTTTAATTTAAAAAAATGCATTCCCCACCTGTCAGCTTGGACAATGTGAAAGATTAGTAGTGAAGAAATGGTTGCAAAAGAAACATCAAGCGGACTTGTCTCAGTTGCCTGTAACTTAAGATGTTGCTTTAGGTGGCATAGGGTGTCTAAGTGTGAGTTGCAAGGGGATGTCTTGGTCTTAAATAGTGAGACAAATGACTAAGAGTGTGAAAACAATCGACAAACACATGGAAGTGCAAGCGAGAACACACACAGGGGTCAGATAACCCCTGGCCAGAAGGGAATGCTTGAGCTAACATAGGAAGGTGTGGTGTGTGTGTGTGTTGTGTGTGTGGTGCAGTTGGTGAGGGGTTTGTGTTGTGCAGTGTTTATGGCATCAGTGTTAGAAACAGGTATGCTAAAGCATGGCCTCCTTTGACACTTCTGGCCTTTGTAAATACTCAGGGGTTCAGGAACTAAAAGGGTGGTGATGATTAGAAATTCAATTTAGCATGCTATCAATCAATTCCACAAAGACAGACAGGATTGCTGTCTATTGCCCATCCTTAAACCAGATTGGGCTGGAGTCTCATGGGATTCACACCCTTTTTTCACGCTTTGTTAATTAAGCGACCAAGCTGCCCCTGCACTTACTTATTTATGAATCCTGGCTTCGACCTGTACTGGAAACCATTCCCCTCGCCAATTAGTCTCTCACTAATGGCTCTGCTTCCAGACAATTTTTAGACCTTATTTTGTCAATGCTCACCACCAAAGTGTAACACCCAATTTGACCTTGACATTACACAACTTGCTGTATGGTGTTGTGTTTCTGTGGTACTGGATAAAGTGCCCCCACATGGGATAATGAGGCCACACTTAAAAAAATCAATTTCTATTGCCATCTGTCTGAGTAATTTTTCACCTGGTAATTAAGCTATAACCAGAGCAGTCTTGATGTGTTGAGTCAGGACAGCCATTGAATAGAGAAGTAATTAAAAAAGAATGCAACTTAAGTTTTGTGAAAGGGGCTTTCTAACATTGGCGCCATTTATTTACTTTGTTCATACATTTGTTTTAAACAAAGCCTTAGAGTAGCAAAATGCTGTATTTATTACCAGCCCCATAAGTACATACCTTACAGTATTTTTTTTAATTTCTTTCTTTCTCATGTCGTTATAGTTGTGGGTCACTATCCTTACTCACCGTGCCCTTGTGTGATGTGGTTTTGGAATCCCATAAGCAGTGGTCCAGAGTCAGATATACAGACTAAAATCTCCGGGCATTTAATTGTATTCCTGGCTGGTTCAAACAACTAATTGGGTCAAAGCTGATCCACACCCTGCGGAATGGGCTTTACTTACTCTGCCTTTCTGGCTTGGTCCAGTGTTTTTACAAGTCTACATATATATCATAAAGTTAAAGCCGAATAATATTTTTGGTGCGCCTTGTTTGCAAAGTTTCCACTTACAGAGGAAAATAAACTTTTACCTCATTCGGGTTTATTCCCTTTCAGGTTTTGTCACCACAGCCCACAAAAGAGTATATGCTAATGGGTGAGTTTAGACATAAATACATGGGTTATTTTTTAACTTATTTGGTCACAAATGTGTTAGACGCTATTTTACCAATAAGTAACACAACAAAGCAACTGTTTAGGTAGGTGGATTTTTTTTATTTTTCTCTAGTTTGGAAAAAGTTTAGCATTGATTTTCCTTAATAGCCAAGTTTTTAACAAGCTTCAATTTTTTGCAAGTATTAGAAAAAAACTTCTGCATGTTTGCCTGCCATGTAAAATATACTTATATGCCTTCTCATAAAGATTTTCATCAACTCACCCACTTTATACAAAACACCTTGGGGGATACACATACTTGTGATGTTTGGTGTCACAACAGTGGATAATTGCTCTAATATTTCTGTGGACATCTCTCATTTGAGTATCTCAATATGCCCAATGATCCATGTGTGACAGACGTTCATGGTTTAGATATAGCGAAACCTCTGCATGCAGAAATTTGCCTTTTCTGTCTGTACATTAATCAATGCATGCCTGGCGGCCCTGTGGCTAGTGCTACTGTGTGTGAATGTGAAGGTTGGGGTGGTGGTGTGGGATAATTGGTGACACCCCGCTCCCTCTAAACTGCCAGCTTTAGTTACACATCAATGAAGGGTGAATAATACATTGGTTATGGTAGTCTCTATCTCTACTTCATATCCCAAAGGAAATAGAAGAATAAAAGGTAGGAAAATTCTAAAATGAAAAAAGACTGTGTGCACTATAAATTATCCATTATTATTACATTTTGCCCTTCTCATTTTAAGTTATGTTCATTTCCTTCCTTGTTTGGATGAACACCCAGAGTCTTTCATTGAGATCTAGACACATCAAGTTGCATTTAGATAAAAGAGGAGGAAAAGAATAATATTTTGGTATTGGGCATGCTGGACTTCCTTGTATGAGGATTGTTGACTGAAAAGTGACATTAAGTTTCTGTTATTTTTTTTCCATATGTAAGAGAAAAATAGTCATGTCCTCTGATATGCACTGTGTGTGAATTCTCTGCATTTTGGGACTTAGTTCCCTGCCACTTGTTCATGTGCAAGTGTGTATCTGCTATGTGTATCCATATTAGTCTTTGTCAGAGACTAACTGCAGCTTGATTTATACCTTCTCTCTCCTGTGTTGCTGTCTGGGGCTCTCTCTGTGTCATGCCAATGCACAGAGGTCTTTATGTAATTGCAGTGGGCCTCTGAAAGCCCCCTGCCATATGGACCCCAGCAGCCTTGGATCTCTGTCTGTCCATCCGTCAATTACATTTAATTGCCCAGAGTAAGGACTCTGTGCTGTGGCTATCTATTGAGGGGTTTATCCATAGGTTAAATACATTAATATGTAATAAGGCTTGGGACCCCAGCAATCCCTGACCATGAGATTGACCAGATAATGCTGACCTGGGCTTAAAAACAGGTAGTGTATGATGGTCGGGGCTATAGTCTGGCTTTCATTTCCTAATTTCTGTCAATGTGTGCTACTAGTGATTTACATTTCTTTTTCAATAACAGGTTGATTAAATATGTTATAATTTATTTTCATGTAATGCAAAAATGTATTGCATAAAAATATCAGAAAATTGTCAGAATTTCCAGACAACCAAAAAGTCCTTTATTGCTTATAACTCGAACACTGATCCCTTTAAGAAGGTCCTGGGTTCAAATTCCAGACTGGAGTCTTTCTGCATGCAGTTTGTGTGTTCTCTCTGTGTATGCATGGGTTCTCTCCGGGTAGTCCGGCTTCCTCCCACAGTCCAAAAACATTATTGTTAGGTTAATTGGTCACTCTAAAATGCCCGAAGGATTGTGTGCACATGGTTGTTTGTCCTATGTGTCTCTGTGATGGACTGGCAACATGTCCAGGGTTTACCCTGCCTCTCGCCCAATAAAGGATTCAGTCAGAGGCAGCTTTGGAAATGTGCAAAGCATCTCTTGCTGTGACTGCAGCTGAGAGAGCCCACTCCAGAAGGACTGTGCTACGTCTGAGAGCATTTGCATTGGGGTCCCCGACAGCACACCCTGTGTTTTGAGAGGAGTAAGAATGACACATGCTTTCATGTCAAAGTCTCCAAAAGCAAAACAAGTTCTTACATTTCTGTCAGTTGCTTTTAATGAAAATGAGTTGCTAGAAAGGGTCTGAATATGTTTTTAATTATAGCATTTTTAATTATAGCAATACATTTTCTAACTTGACAAAACTGGCTTTGCTTAGGAACTTCCACGTTTGAATTTTTATGTTGTTAATGTTTTAATTATCCCTGCCTGTTGTTGTGCCATAGCTGTTAGTGTTTTTAACTCTAATGCCACAAACCGTGTAGATGCAGCTTTTTCAGAAATTCTGGTAAAAAGTTTAAAAAATATATCTGTAGTTGGGGCCACACACTATTTTAAAAAGATATATTTAGCATGGGTGTGTCTGAAGTCTTGGACATAATCTAAACATCAAAAGGACTTAAAGCAAATCGCTTTAACTTTTTTTAAATTATTGAATTCTATGAGATATGCAAGTGAATTTAGTCTTTTATTCATTATGGCTTCATGAGATACATTTACTCTTTATGATTAATCAGATGACGGCACTAGATATATTACATTAAAAAAATTATTCTGGACCTAAGTGTTGCTTTTCTGAATACATATTCAGTTGTTCAAATATAACATTGGATGTAGATAATTGTGTCCACATTCAGCAGCAATTATGTACTTGCAATATGTTGCTTTACATAGGAGCATCCACTACATCCTTTTTATTCTAAATCTTATTTCACAAAAAGGCTATTCCTACACTTATAGGAAGCTGTTGCAGGAAAAAAGTGTATGTTAAATGTAAAATTGTATTGATGCTCCATAAAACTCTTTCACACTATCCTTGTCTACATGCTAGTCCTTCACAGGAGATTTTAGCTGCTAAAGAGGCAAAGTTCATTTGCACAGAGGACATCTAACAAGTCTTTACAGCAGCCAAGTGTGAGATTAATTAACTTAACAGTAATTAAGGATAGATGCCCAACAAGGAGAGGAGGCGAGGCAGAGATAGCGTGATACACAGCATCCACTCAAAACGGATCAACATGATTAATATCATCAAGCCATTAGCAGAACGGTTTGGAAAAGGAGCTCAAAGTAATTATTGTCTCTCTCCTTCACCTTTGACCGTTTTACCTTAAATTAATGTTGCCAAATAATAAATAAACACTTATTTTACACCACTATCAAATGTGGAAAGCAGGGCACCAAAAAAAAAAAAAAACAATATACTGTGTTTAAAACTCAGCATACAGCTGTTTATCATCATAGACTATAAACTGTTGCTCATATAAAAAAGAAAAAAGAGAGATGTTGTGCTGCCAACATGTGCAAAAAGAAGCTCCAGTTTCGAAGTTTTGCAGGGCAGAAACCTTAATTACTTCAATTAAAAGTTAAATGGCGGTTAGTTATTTAAATCCAAGAACCTCACATTAAGGAAGAAGGAAAGGATCAAGATAAATGGGAGCGGTAGCCATATGTGTAATGTGTCAGTTATAAAAGTAGGAACAAAGAGACACAGATGAGAATCGTAGGAAGGATTCAGGAAAGAGAAAGGATTGAACCATGTTTATAATCCACACAGTTCACCTTTGTGGCTGTTTTGTATGAAAAAGGATCAAATGTTTAAGTCTTGTTAATTAATACTTTTCCTGCTGCAGTGCATGGCTGTGTGCTCCTTTTTTATGATCAGGTCCTTTAAATCAACTCAAAAACAAATAGAAAAAAACAAAAAAGAGGACACTCGTACATTGTTACAGTAAGGGTGTGTGCATTTATAAACACTGACCTGGCTGGTTGGATTCTTTACTGTAACTGCCCCAGTCTCTCTTTTGTTTTTTTTGTCTGAAAGGCTAATGGCACGGAAAGCAGGTAAAGTCTGACATTACCTTTGCCTACTTAAAAAGCTGATGTAAGAGGCACCAGCCAGTCGGGGTATACACGTCATCTGCTATGCGTATACCTTCTTCAGAAAAAAGAGGACAAAAGAGTGGTGTTGTGATAATATTTATGTTATTACAGGGTGGAATATAATTACTCATCCACTAAAATGTCCCTCCTGAGATCTGTTTTTCCTTCACAGGTGAAAGAGGGCTTACCTGCAAATAAAAAAAAAAGAAAAACAAAATTAGTGATAATAATTGTCTTGATAAGTATCCTGCAGCATCTTCATAAGTCATTAGTGCTTGTTTATAATGCCTGCACAAGTTTCCAAGGAGAAGAAAATTAAACAAGGAAATCTCAAAGACTTTTGGTTTCTACCACAACAGTATATTTTGCAAACTATTTTGAAGTAATTGGAAGCCACTGGCATGTGGAAAATGTGGACCGCATTGGGGCTTTTGCCCCTCTCTGCAGTTGCAGGGGCAGCTGTTCCGGGTGGAACAGGAAGTAGCCATCTTATATTAGATTTAACTCAGGCATTACACGTTGCGCTGGAGGTGCATTGTAAGGTGACTCAATATGTTGGTTGATGGCTGTGTTAGCAAATAATGTATTAAGCGAAACAATGGTCCAGGGATGCAGAGGCAGAAATACGCCATGAGAGAGTCAGAAAAATTTAAAAGACATGTTTTGGTAAGAGACTCTGTGTCTGTGGAAAGAGAGTGGAGAGGCTTTGTGCTAAGCCCCTTTTCTTGTGGTGCGCAGCCATTCAAAAACTCACAGCTTTTATTCAATGGATTTTTCTAGCTCTTTCTAGGCTACACCCACTGTGAACAAGTCAGATTTGTGTGTGGGCATGTGTGGGCGTGTGTGTGTGTGTGTGCCTGCGCTCGTACATGTGTATGTGCCTTAATAACATGTCTAATGTTTTATTTGTATCTATTGCTTTAGGGCATAATGTGTATGCTTTTGCATCATGTAAGTATTGTATATAGTATTAGTTTGTGCAACCCTTTGTTTGAGTTTTGTTTGTTAAGTCAGCCATTGCTGACACACTAAATAGTCTAAAACCTGCTATTACAGCGATTGTAGTAGCTACTCATGCACAACTCAACTGCAAAGGCTGCACAGCAGAGCTTCTCAAACAAAAACTGCATATTAGTTTGTAGTTTTGTGTATGTTTATGTTTCCATTTGCTTTTGAAACACACTAATCAGCAGCTTCCAACCATATGAGCAAATACTCATTCACACAGGTGAGTGTGTGTGTACACATGCAAACACTGCTTTCAGCACCAATGAAACGTTTCCACTACAATTCATACGGAGGTCCCCTTGGACAAGTTGCTGCTATCAGCCTCATGTATGTGTTTGGCCCGGGAGTCTGTGCTTCCGTCTTCCAGACAGTCTTTTACCAAAGCAATTGAGCTGTTATAAATGGATGCAGTGGAGCAAGGGAACACTAGAGAGAATGGAAAATGAGAAAAAGGAGGAAAGGAGAAAATAACCAGGAAGAACTGAGGAAAGGACAGTGGTGATGCAGACAATGGCTCCCTGGCCTGCCGTAAAGCAATGAGCAGAAACAGTTCCCAACAGGCTGCATGTTGAATGTGCACACCACAGGCAAACACACAAACATACCGAGGGCACTGTGGACGTCTCTGAAAGCCTTTGCATGCCAGCATGCCAGAAACACAGTGGCAAGGAAAGGAGAGCAGGAACTGTGGGAATACAAGAAAGTGTGTATAGACTCTCTATCCTCCTTCCTTTTCTTTCCTCTGTGTTCTCTCCTCCCTCTTCCTCTCTCCTTTGTTACCTCACCCATATGCCTTTCGTTCCACCACTCTTTTTATGGTTTTTGTTCCACCATTGTCCTCCATTTGGGTATGCCACCTTTTACCCATTCTACTTGTCTCTTCTGTAGACTCCTATTCCTGTTTCTTTGTGTTTCTCTTCTATTGCTTTTGATAAATCTGTAGCAGGCCTATCCAAAACTGGGAATAATTACCTCATTGTTTTTATCTCTTCACATGCCGCTCCCTACACATCTTGAAAAAAGTAATGATTATTAATTTCTCAGAATGAGAAAGCCTGTGCTGGAAGTTTTGGGAGTGTAATGAAATTTTGTGCCTCCATCTACGTAATTTTTAAATTACATAATATTTGTTTGTCTCTCATTGGTGATTGGTTTTAGCCTGTGACTTTGTCTAGTGAAAAAAGTTGAAGCCACCATTTCTGGGTCCAGAAATGAAAGAAACCTTGACACCCTGTCTCTATTTCTGAGACCCTTATTTTGAAGTAAGATTTGAAGTAGTTCTTGAGTTGCCCCATTGTGTTGACAAGAGTCATTACTAATAAGGACAGGTTGTTAAGCTGGTTAATAAAAATGGTTTTACAAAACTTTAAATAAGACTTCACCACTTTTTAAATAATTTGGCAGCCAGGCATTGAGCAATAATGATGCCAAAGTTGGCATTGGCCTTACAGCTTCCCATCTTGGCTAAACTAAAGGGCTATATTAGATGTTTGTGAGACTTCAGTCAATTAGATCATCTTATGATTTGATCAGTGCATTTAGAATTATTTTAAACAGTAGGAGATTCATAAAAACTTTATCTTTTGTGAAAACTGAAAATAGAGCTTATTTATTTGTTCTTTGGCATGAGCACCACCATAGAAGAGGAAAGGAAAAGTATATCTGTTTTTAAAAATATCTGTTGTAGTGGGGCTGGAGGGGTTTAGTTTTTGCAAAAATATTGCTTAACATCTCATCACATGAGCTGAATGCATCATTACATGCTCATGAAACAAAAACATGGTGTGTTTGTTTTCACGAGTCATTCTTTCTTCATATCCTTTTTGTATGAGGCCCAGTATCACTTGCAGGCAGCAAGCAAACATCGCTTTATTTTTTAGTCTTGGTCTCCTTTTAGGAGTAGCAATGGGCAGACACAACCAGGATAATAAAATATTTTCATTCATAGAGTAAGGCAATAGGGTGAGTGGGAAGATATTAAGCTGAGGTGTCAGGGCAAATTGAGGCCTGACAAAAACCCCGTCGACTGACACAATATTCTAAATTTGACTTGGAAGGTGTTAGCAAGAATCCGTGACACTCACCTGTCAAAGTTTTAGCTGCACCATTAATACCTAAACAACCCGTGTGATGTAGAGGTCCTAGGTAAATTTCTGTGTGCAGACAGGCCTACACAGGTAGGCAATGTGAAAGCAATTTTTTTGTCTATGCATGCCATACACCAACTCCAATTAATTTAAATTTCATAGGATTTAAAAAATAGAATAATAATAATAATTAAAGCAATACTGCTGTGTAAGTAAAAGGCTTATTTCAATAGTTATTAAGTAATACTATATCTTTCTCTCTTTTTTCGCCTTTGAGGGACTTAGTTTTTATCAGCCTCTGTACTGCCTTGCATGATTCTTATCAGATTGGGAGCTCTGGAGTGTAATTTGTTCATTAACATCTTCCACAGAGGAGCCACCGAAGCAGGCTTCATATCAAAGAATATCAACACTGTTTTATCTGAGCATTGTCGCCCCTTAATGTTTCTCTCTTTCATTGATGAACATATAATGAGGCACAGATGAACACCAGTAAGAAGTCATAAATAAATAGGCATTTTTTTCATTAATTCAGGAGAGATATTGTTTGGAAATCGATTAAACTATTTCCAGATCTGGATGACTATGGAAAAACAAAGTATTAAACAATATGTCTGTCATCCATCCATCCATCCATCCATCCATCCATCCTTCCATCCATCCATTCATCCATCCATCCATCCATCTGCCTTGCTGTAAGATTTTATATTTATACTGAATGTGTAGAAAACTAAGGGACAAGGGACAGGGATAAATTTCACATAAGAATTTGTAAAATACTGTTTAAATGCCAGTTCTAAAGTTAATCAAATGCATTCTAGTTTGCGAAAGAAAAGGCCAAAATAAAATTTTTCTCATATGTTTTTTTTCTAAATTAGACTAATGTATAGAGCGCTGCACTTTTTGTTTCTCTTTCTGTTTACTCTGCTAAAGCACCCCTGAGTAATGCTAGTTTCACTTCTAAAAACAAAGGAATGCTTTGATGAAACTCGTACTCGTCGTTTTCCGCTTATCCGGGACCGGGTCGCGGGGGCAGCAGACTCAGCAGAGACACCCAGACGTCCCTCTCCCCGGACACCTCCCCCAGCTCATCCGGCTCCTCTGGCATTCCCAGGCCAGCCGAGAGACATAGTCCCTCCAGCGTGTCATGGGCCGTCCACTGGGCCTCTTCCCGGTGGGACGTGCCTGGAACACCTCCCGAGGAAGGCGTCCAGGAGGCATCCGGTATAGATGCCCAAGCCACCTCAACTGGCTCCACCTTCGTCCACCACCCAATCCTCTTTGCACCGGTCCTTCACGGTTCCCCCTGCAGGTGGTGGGCCCACTGGGGGATGGCCTTGCGTCTCTCGTTCGGGCTTGGCCTGGCCAGGTCCGGCGAGGAGCAACCCAGCCACCAGGTGCTCTCGAGCGAGTCCCGGCCCCAGGCCTGGCTCCAGGGTGGGAACCCGGCTCCGCCGTACCGGGCGACATCACGTGCCTCGATGTACTAGTCCTCATGAAGGATTCTTGAACCGCTCTTTGTCTGACCCGTCACCTAGAGCCTGTTTGCCATGGGAGACCCTACCAGGGGCATTTAAGCCCCAGACAACGTAGCCTCTAGGATCTAGGATAGGCACTCAAACCTCTCCAAAACGTTAAGGTGGCAGTTCAAGGAGGGGCTTTGATGAAACATGTTCCTAAATAACACACTTTCTGCAACAAATATGTAGGTGTCAAAGGTAAGATAAAAACAAGAAGTTTTATCTCCTGCTTGTTATTTTGATGTGTGTCAAGAGCTTTTTTATCTGGAAGCTCAAATCGGTACCTTTGTGTAGTGATGTCAATTGGTGTGGCTGTATTTTCTTTCTTTTCTTCTGCATGGCACAGCAGTAAATCAGTCAAAACTCACCATGGTTTCAGTTTATAATGTGTTTAAAATATGTATTCCAGGTAGTGATGTCCCTCAAGGGAGTGAGAGCTGAAACAAATCAACAACTGGGGTGAAACCAATCCCTCAGAATGTACTACCACACACAGAATAGAAAAAGACAAATTGTTTCATATACACAAACACCCATGAGGTTGGTATTTCCATATGCACATCCTCAAGGTAAAACCAAACCTGCTACTCACTTGCTTGTTTGCATTTTTAAGCCGTGGTTGGCTGAGTCATCAGCCAGGAAATCGGATGATTCCATCTAAACGTCTCACGCAAAGGCGCACACAGACCGGGACATTGCTGCATGCTTGTATGGATTGCATTTATAGGCTATGTGTTTTCTTTAACTATGTTTACTGTTGGCATTTGAGGTTTAGCTTTATGTGAAAAAGAAAAAAAAAACTTGTACTAAATTCTAAAATGTATTAAAACATAGAGGGGAAAGATTTCCTGGATGCATGCGAGTTAAAAAATGGTTCATTTATGGAAAGGTTTTAAGCAATACTTTCCATGTTGGGTGATATAAACATTCCATGTCTCTACAGAAATCTGGTGTTGTGCCCATTTCCTGGGGTGGTTAAACACAGGCAGACTTTATGTCCTTAAAGTAATCATTTCAAAATGAGGAACATATCTTTCCACAATGAAACTTTGCAAACCAAATTTAAAGTGAAACAGTGATTTGTGGATTATAATGAAAATTTGTTTTTTTGACACATTTTGCATTTTATATTTCAACACATTGAAACTAAAAACAAAGAACTTCATAATTTTGATGTTACAAGTGGGTTTGCAATATTACAATGCCTCAATATTTCTTGAATAAATGAAGTCTGCCTTACAAAGCACATTAGAGCTACAATCATATCTGGCAATGTCTGTCAAAATAAATCTATGATATTATCGTGAGTCCCAGAGGTAAAGGATAGTTTGGCATCCTGTGTCTACTTCATAGCCTTTTATTTTTAAGTATAAAATGAAGATGACATTGTTGGTTTGGTGCCCTGTTGTGTTACCAGTCAGGTAAAAAAGAAGTGCAATTTCACACATTCTTAAAAGACTGTATTTGATCATCTCTAGTTCCATAACTGAAAAACTTATGCTAATCAAACCTGAATTGGATAATTCTATTCTTTAAAACACAGTTATACAAGTTGTTTCAATTCGTAAAAACACAAAAAAGGAGAACTATTTTTTTTTAGTAATAGGACCAAATTAAAATTAGATAACTATAAATACCACAAATCATGTTATTATATATAATATTCACTAAAACCATGTCTCATCTCATAAAATCAATGTTATGAGGCATTCACCCTTTCCCGTCAGCTGGATTTATCCGTTTTGATAATAATCCATTACTTTACTGTAACTCTAGGAGTTGTTTGGCATCCAGTTTAAAGCAATCTAAGCATCAAACAAGCTCTTTTTCATGGAGAATTTAGTTGAACCTAAAGTGTAAGCAGTTCTAATTACATACCAGAACAAACAGCCAACATTTCACAGTTGTAAATCCTCAGGATTTTTTCACAAAACTTTTAATACCTGAAAACCCAGTAAATTACATGCTGGAACATGTCTGACAAAAGAGAAATAGATAAATGAATAGATGAGAGAAGAGAAGTGGATTGTCCTTGTCACCCAGTTGTGATACATATTATAGGAAAGATAAATTCACAGCACTGACAATATAATAGTAACAGTTTCTTAAATCTTTATCCTAGGAAAAGCAAACTCTATCTAATAGTTACACACAATCATAAAAAGGGATCAAATTAAACTACAATTTACAGGCTTCCAGTATTTATTCCAGCTGCTTCTGACCCCAAGAACAGCCTCTCACTCTTAAGAAACGTTGTGCAGAGTATATCAGGTCGAAGTGCGTTAATTTGTCTTAATGGTCTATTCACTTCCCTATTTTTGTAACTTTCTGTGCACTATGTGTGGCACTAGCCAAACATGTCTGAAAGCATGTTCGTTTTTACAAAAAGATGATATTTATTGATGAATGGACAAATTCAGGCACACATGCTGACGCACATATGTTCACTCACACAGACGCACACCTGGTTCTTTAGACAGCTGCCCTCAGGGCTACCTGTTTGTCAGATCCTCTGTGGGTTGTAATTAGGAAGGTGGAAGAGATGGGAGGGAAGGTGGTAAAGAGAAAGAAAGAGATGAGAGAAAGATAGAGAATAAGGGAAGGAGAAGAAAAAGAAAAGAAAAAAAGGGGTGTAAAAAACAAAGAGGTCTATTCTAACAGCAGCTCAAGAACTAAAGGATACATTCTCCTTAAAAAAAAAAAAACAAACTACAAAAAGGTTTTATTGCTATGCACTTTGGTTTCCTTATTTTAATGTTTTAAAGCACTTTATAAATCAATAAATGAATGAAACAAATTCTGTTCCCTTAAACGATGCAGAAACTAGACACTTGCACATATACACATGTTACATAGTTCATGTCCTCCTTTCTGTGAACAAAGCTTTTTCTTCTTACATTGAAACTACTTTACTTTGCTCTGCTCTGCTCTGCCCAACTCAGCTCCAACAGTGTGGAGAAAATTTAACAAAAAACTTGCTTTTGTTTATTTATCACAAAGTCACAGAGTCATTGGGCGAGAGCTGTTTGTCAGAAAGTGCCTCTTGAGACACGATGGGCTGAACAGGGACACAAAAAAGACATGTATTCTGAAATCCATGCACAGTACTCAGCTTTGGTACATTTTGTCAGAGAGGAAAAGCAAATCTGAGAGCTGTAATGTCCCCGAGTGACAAATGGAAGTGGGCAAAAACTTGATTTCATTAAACTTCGTCACTGGTTCGTCAGGGGAAATGAAAAGAAGAGAGATGGAACAGGAGCTTATTTACCCATTATCTGTGGTGCTATACTGTTGGCACACAGGCACACATGGTAGATGAACCTCTTGTGTGACAGCCATTGTGAGATGACTGACAGTGAGTGGTAGCCTGAGGAAGTGTGTGTGTCATCACATGTGTGTGTGCTCATGGGGAGGGATTGTCATGGGAGGCAAGTCTGCCCAGGAATTCCACTGAGGAATCAACTCCTTGGCTTGTCCATGTTGCAGCAACCAATTACCGTGTGCATGTGCGCAAGCATGTCTCTGTATTTCTGTGTGTTTGATGCGGGGTTGAAGCAGAGACCTTGCCATAAAATGGAGGGGACTTCTCCTAATCATCGCCCTCTGGCCCCGGACAAAGGCAAAAAGACTGCCTGAACAATTTGAATTTGAAAGGCATTTCTCCTCCTGCCCTCTTTTCTTCCCGCCTGTCTTCCTCTTTTCACTGCTCGAGCTTCACTTCACTTCGGGCAACAAAAGTGGAGCCAACAAAGACGGCCCACAAAGCAATCAGGCTAATAGCGCTAATAAGTTGAGCGTGGGGTCCTCGCTCTCAGTGTTGACACATTTCACTGTTTCTATGGCTAAACAGAGGCTGGAGTGTTTGGAAACCAGACAGCATAGTATTTTAATGGAGTGGCTACCTCATGCCAGGTTGCCATGTGCTTGGTCTGTTTGACTGAGAAACACTACAATAGCAAGTTAGGGAAGAGGTGGAGAGAGGATAATTAACTGGGTGGAAGGCCTCAGGGGAAGAGATTCAAGGAAGGAGTCATTAGCAATCTTGAAGATATTTTCACACAAAATACTACAGTTACAAAAGTTATTTTGCACCCAGATTTTAATAATATTGATGACCATATATTGGGAGAGGTTTTCTTGTTTACGAAAGCATTTCACACACTCTTTGTGGTTGTCGAGACATAAGATATCTTTAAACTGTCAACCGACGGAAGTACGCTAACAAAGACTGGCATGCTAAAAAGCACAAACAGCCACAGTGAGATCCAAGCTTAACCCCTCACCTGTCTGCTCCTTGAGACCTGAGCACTTGTAAAAAGTCTATGCATTCCTGTCTGTCAATATTAACCCTTCTTCCCCTTTCCTTCTTTGGCCTTTCTCCTTTTTCTTCCTTTTAAGAAGCCTGCTTGTTGGAACAAAGAAATATTTTAAGGCGCTTGTAACTCTGAAAGTGTGTGTGTGTGTGTGTGTGTGTGTGTGTGTGTGTGTGTGCGTGTTGCTGTGTGTTGGATGTGGCCATAGGGACGAATGCTTCAGTGCCCTCCCCTGTTATTAGGCCTGCCCTGTCATTATGGGATTAGTCTGTAGGGGTTGGTGTTTTTGCATGCATGTGTGTGTATGTTTGTGTGTATGTGCTTGTAAGCAGTTGTTTGCTTGTGTATGATCTCTCCAAGACTGTTTGTTTTACTACAATTTTTCTCACACAGTCACAGCATGCTGAGAAAACAAATGTCTCTGCCATTTTCCCCTCAGTTGTTAAGGTAATCCCAGGTGCATTTGACCTCTGTGATAAATAACACTTTACTAAAGCAGTCGTCAGGTTGCGCAAACAGTAAGTTGCTAATTGAAAAGTCTTGGTAAGCAGTGGGTGGTTGAAAAACAGTCCCCCATACACTCTGTGTCACATCCATCAATGTGCTGAGAGAAAACATGAGCAATGGCATTGAGATTTACAAAAAAAGAGAAGGAAATTACAAAAAAGAGGCATAGGGGCAAGACATTTTTGTTAAAGTCTCCAGTTACTTCTTAGTGACCATAAAGACATATCCGTTGGACATGCATCTACCTTCTTAAATTATAGTAGGTGATAATATGCTGGCTTGTAAACTGTTTAATGAAAAGACAAGGAAAAAAAAAACGAGAATAAAGTACTTCTTAAAAGTATGTTTAAGCAGTTTTGTGTCCAGGTTGGGTTAAAATATTTGAAAATGGAAAGCCTCTAATCTCCCTTGATTGCATTTCTTAAAAAAAGGCATAATTGTTGTTTTTCTTCTTCCGCTCATGATCTGACTCATGGGTTTTGGTCGCATGTTTGGCATCCTCCTTTGAATGAGAGGTTTATTATCGCTGTATTCATGTACAGTCGTGGTCAAAAAAGTCTGGCCCGCTTGCCAAATTCTGCTGAGTCTCTAACGGACACTACTGGGCACGTCCTGATAGGGAAATTTATGCCACAGAGGCCTTTTGGTTGCGCAGGCTAGAAGGTAGGAAATTGCCCCTAGTGACAGCATGGGATTATTAAAAGGAAGAGAAAAATACATGGAGGGTAAATTATATTGATAATTTTACATGAAATGATGACAAAGAGAGAGTATGGGTTAAAAATATTTAACAGTCTTGTGTAAGGATGCTTTCCACAATACCCTCATGGCCTCTTTCATAAAACAGTCCTTTCATAAACCTGCAAAGACAAGCCCCTCTCTGAGCTGCCTCTGGCATTCATAAATCACAAATTAAGCTGGCAATATACTTCACAGATGTGAGCTTTTGAAAATCAAGCAGGTATAGCAGGAGATGCAGAGGTAAACTCAGCAGGGTCTATTTAGAGAACAATAAATAAAGTAACTTTTTTGACATCTCCAATTCTAAAGGGTAAAAAAGGGTGGGGTGTGAAACCTTATCAGTTTTGTTCAGTTTTCTGGTACAACCGCTACTGAAGGAACTACCTATGGTTGAAGTCCAATTTATTGCATTAATCCGCTAAAGTCCTGGCGTGTTTTTCTTTTAAATCTTCCAGTTAGCAGGTTGCAGTGACCATTTGACTGTGACTACCTTGTTTGGTGGCTGACAGACTTAACAGCGATGGGTTGAGACAGTAAAAAAGGGTCTAAATTCTAGCTTAAAGCGGCTCATGTTTTACCCTTATTCTGTGTGTAGTTTATAGTGGCAAGTTTACATGTTTATTCACTTGATTTACTCTCTTTGCACTATTGCTTACGGTTCATACTAAAATTGCTCCTTCTCAGTCACACTTTTGAAAAATAAAGAGTTCAAACAAAGAGATAAAACGCATAGGAACAATTTCTTTGTATCAAAGAGGCTTATTCTCTATAGTTTCTCTTAGTTTTTTTTCCTCCTCCAACTTGCCCTTCTGGTTTTCTTTCCATTTCTCTTCTCCTCGTCCAGGGCCATTGGGCAACCTTCCAGCATGTTCTTAGAAGCTTTCAGAGACTGTTTACTTTGAAAGACACCTTTCCCTCTTTAATCTTTCTTAGTCTGGCTGCTTGTGCTTTATAATCTATATAGAATAAGTATTTCAGTTTGGCACTGAAAACTCTTCCATTTGTTAATATAGCACATTTGTTTTCTTGTTAGTTATATTTTGCATCATCTGCCTTTTACTGGTGCTGCGGTTCATTTTATGATACACCAATAAATAAAGCAATACACATGTATTGCCTGATGTTTTCTATACATCTAACCGGTTTAATGTTCACAGACAGCTATGTAGACCAGAAATTCACATGTGCATACACAGAGTTAGCCTGGTTAGACTTGGGTCATCCCATGCCTTTACTTTGACCCTTTGACTCAGGATTGATGCTCCACTTTGACCACAATGCAGGGCTTTGCTCCCAATAGACACACACATTATTGCCCTCTGACACAGACACTCAAAATCCCAGCCAGGCACGCACACATAGACTCAGTCCCAGTTTGGTGAAACAATGCACATGCACTGAAAAAGGAGGGGTTATAGAAAACACCTGCACTCCAGAATGATCCACTGCCTAGACCACAAGCCTGGGCAGTGTTTGTTTGCTTTGCATATCTGCTGTTCTGCAACACAGTTTTTGTTCTTTCTTTCTCATCACAAGTGTTGCAACCCTGTCAGTCATTTTGTTTTACTGTGTTGTTCTTTTTTCTGCAAGATCAGCTCTAGTAACATCCAGAGTTGCATACATATGACCTAGTTGTAATGATAAAGACCAGACAGAGGAGGTAGATCATTTTCCCTGCACCAGCTTGTATACCTGTTTATCTGTCAGTAATAAGCATCAAATCACAGAGTGTCACAATATGAGTCAGAGGAAGTTATGCCACAATATATGCTGACACTATCTGAGAGACAGACACCAGTAAACTGTAATTTAAACAAGAAGGTAACCCCAGATTGCTTTCATTATGTGTTTTAATTGGGCGACTGAAAGAGTAGTAGTCTTGCAATCCAAAAGTTGTTGGTTTGATCCCAGCTTCCTACTGCCACATGTTGAAGTGCCTCAGAGCAATGTACTTAACCTCAAGTTGCCCACGAATTGGCATATGAATGTAAGCGCTTTTGTGAGTGCAATTAGGTGAATGTGGCACAAGTGTAAAATGTTTTGAGTGGTTGTTATAACTAGAAAAATGCTATATAAATTTAATCCATCTACCAATTTATAGTATCAAAAAAAGAAGAATCAGTTTTTTTCAGTTCTTCAAACACTTTTTTGACTGACAACTCTCATTGCCTGAACTGTTGCGCAATGAAGCCCTCGATCCATTTTCCTGAAGGGGAACAAGTCAGTATAACAAGAGATTGTAGCCAAGGATGTCTTACTTTAGCTGGAACATTCTTTAACATAAGGACGATAAATTTTATCAGTGTAATATGAATGTCAGTGATGCTGTCACTCATAGTGTGAAGGGATAAAAGTCCAAACGAGTTCCCTCCATGAACGAGCATGCCATTTTAGGCGTTAGCCGTAATTCATCAGGGGCTTATCATTTGTCATAGCCAATCTTTCTGAATGCAGTGGGGTTGAACACAGAAATATGGAGAAGTGGCAGAAATATAGGTTATAATCAAAGATCCACCAATTAGAGATTTTACATCCAATTTCCAATCAGTGAATTTGTAAATCTCTGTCCAGCCGATACTTGGAATTTAACTGTCTTAATTATACAATTTTTACAGAAAAACAAAACAATGCTTTGTTAAAAACAGCCAAAGGTTACAGAGCTGACTCTGCACAACTGAAAATCTAAATATAGCGACATCTATAGATAAAACCCATATAAAATAAATGACCGAATATTTCACTTCTTAACTAGAGAGATAATGGCTTACCAGGATTTTCTGTTTTCTTTTTACTTTAACATGTGGGAGAGTGCTTTTTCACAATATAGTGAGTTATTTTTTCACAAGATCATTTAAAAATAAATAACAGTTGTGCCCAACTTAATATTGGGAAGAGAAAAATAGTCAGTAATCTATCGTAACTATAAATATTGTGCAAGTAGCGCAGGTAGCATTACTATCTGTTAACATCGGTCTCTGTGTGTAATTTTCTAAAGAATAAATAGAACCAAATTTAAATGTGAAATTTACAAAATACTGCTAAATTATGACTATTTAAAAGGACAAAACAAAGCAACTTTGCTTTAATACATGTAGCCTTCCTGTTTGCTTGCCTCTCATTCTCTCTGTGGTGTTTTCTAACAACTTTTTAAACCTCCTCCAACTATATTTTGAAACACTTCACTAATACATAAAATACCTCTACATTCATCACTTAATAACAACTTCCGCACCGAAGAGTGCCATTACCAAGACTGGCAGCTAGGTATTTTGCATTCGCTTATGGGGAAAAAGAGGTATTTATTTTGTTTCTGAATGGTCAATCTCTGATCAGGCTCAGCCAAGCATAACATCATCTTCTGGTCACCAGGCAATTTTTCAAAGCATCTCTAGTCATACAAATGTATTTTGAACTTGTTTTTTGTTTTCTTCTTCTTAGCTTACCAAGTGAAATAAATGTAATAAGAAAAAAATAGATCAAGAAACTCATAGCAGCTGAAAAAACTTTCTTCAGGTTTATTCCTTGAAACCTCATTAGTGAAATTGACCTTACACTTCCTTTAATGAACAGATGCAGCACAATCTCACATTTTTCTCCACACTGTTTCATCATCTTTTACCGTCATGTAGAACAGCATGGCGGTTGAGATAATAACAGTGGCTGTACACTGCGCCTAGAGCGTCAGGTAGTAAAAGCGTGGGCGTTTATAGTCTTCCTTCCCTTCTTTAACAGAGCTGGTAGCTCGTTGCCAGTAGAATTTAGAGGGTGGAGAGTCAGCAAGAACAGTGGGGATTTGCAGGAGAGGTCCACCATTTTGTATTTATTCCTTTGTGTGTGTGTGTGTGTGTGTGTTCTTGTACTTGTTGCTGAGTGAGAACCATTTTTCATATTTTTATCGCAAAGTGAGGACATTTTGACAAAGTGAGGACATTTTTCTGGTCCTCACTTTTTCGAATTCTGTTCTTGGAACAGGGGTTAGGTTTAGGACTAGGGTATGAATTGAGTTCTTGTTAGGGTTAGGGTTAGGTATTAACTGGTTAGGGTTAGGGTTAGGTTCAGGGTTAGGCACTAAAAAATCAAGGAAAATGAATGGAAGTCAATGGAAGTAACCGAAAAGTCCTCATAAAGATAGTAAAACACAGATGTGTGTGTGTGTGTGTGTGTGTGTGTGTGTTAAGGGGGCCAAGAGATAGATGTTAAAAGGGAGCATAACCAAAAGTATGTCAACACTTAGTTATTGACACAAAGTGAAATGTGATTGAATCTTACTGAGCTCTGTTTTCCCTACAATCTTCTCTTTTGTGGCTTCTAACTTTATTACCCCTCATCCCATTCAAGCCTTCTGCCGGGTTATATATCTCGCAGAGTTTTACAACATGCTACTTACTGTATGTGTGAGTGTGTATGTGTGTCAGCGACCTGTGAGAAGCGAAGACAACTTCTCTTTGAGTTTTGCCGCCTTGTTTAAATCAACCTACTAATTGAGACTAATTAGCCAAATGAGGATTCACAATACAATTTTACACAATACCTCACTGATCAAACACTTCTGTTTCTGTCTCCCTCTTCTTTCCCGTTACATATGCACAAACACATAGACACACACACACACACAAACACCAGCACACAGAGTAACACTTTTGTCTAATTGGATTGAATGTTGCTTAAAATCTATCCATGTTTAGTTATTCTCGAAGTAATCTGAGAACGGCTTTGGTCAAAGCTTCTTATCTGTTGCCTGGAACTCTTTTACAATTTTTATGACGTTGTTGTAAAACAATTGAAAGTTCTATTGACCTACTCTGTTCCTCTTTGTCTGACCTAAATGCCTTCTTTATGCCTCCAATTTACAGAGACGCTGATGGACACGAAATGGGCCACGACAGAGTTAGCATGGACTGCACACCCTGAGACTGGGGTGAGTTTGGATAATTAATGCACTGCTTAATGTACAATTTTGACTTTAGTTTAGGGCCAAACCACTGGGTGAACACATTTTTTTCAAGTTTATATTTAATAATACTATAAATATAATTTTAATCTTTGGCATTGATAGCTGTCATTGTTAAAAAATTGTAGAGGTCTTGTATATTACTGTATGCTTAGTCTGATCATTTTGTTTAATACAAGTAGCAATTCCTGAGAACTGAGACTTTTGCAAAAACTAAATAATAACTAAATAAATGAAATAAATAGTTAGCTCAATGTATTATTAAAAACTATCTGTATCAATATTTATTTTGTTAACATGAGCTGATATCTCTTAGGATAGCCTTAATTTCAAAGCCTGTTTGGTATCATATTCTTATGCGATCAAGAAGACACCCAAGGAACCGAATGTGGCCAAAGGGATGCAAAATGCTTAATTTTACTGTACACCAAATGAAAATCACTAATAGAGATATAGTAATATTCATCAAGATATACTTCTTAGGAAAATATTTGCTTCAATCCAATTTCAGTTACCCCCCCCGTCACAGATGTTTCTTTCTCCCTGGATTGGTCCACTTAAGCCACCTAAAAAGCTTATTTAGTCATTAAAAGCTCTTTAGGTGTTGACCGAATAAATACCTCACACACAAAGTGCCAGTGATGGTCTTGCTTTCTCATGTGGTGTTTATAATGGGCCGAATAGGAGCAGAAACAGTTTTGACCCTTCCTCAGCTATACTTCAAAGTTTGCCAGCACTCCTCCTTTTACTTTTGTGTGGGTCTTTGACTTGGGGTTTGTGTTTTCAATGGTGGGCCCCATTTTTTATATATATTTTGTTATTGCCCCAACATACTTGCAGTGAGATCCTTCTTTAGCTGTTCGAAGCCACCCACTCTCCTTATTGTGCCTTTTTGTCTTTCTGCTTCCTAGTGGCTGACGAAGCCAGACACATTAGCCACCTCAGCTGTAAACAATCTGGGGCCGAAACCCCCTCCTGGCCTGTCATGACCTCTTCCGGCTCTCCAGTTTTCACCCTCCCCTACTTCCATCTTTCCACATCTATCTGCTTCTTAAGCCACAATGCTGCAGAGATCCTTTCACCAATTCTGTTATGATCCTTCTACCCATATGTCATGTCAGGGAGGCATGACATCGGCTTTCTCTTGATTTTAAACATAATTGCACAAGTTTCTTCTTTTCAAAGGATAAACACACAGTGACAAGCATTTTGTATCCAATATATCCCAAATGAAATTAAAGGACATACATTTTGTCTGGCTTTTTCTTTAATTCTTTACCTTGAAACAGACAGAACTGTTACGATCTTTCTGTCTTTTGTGTTTTTCTCAAGTTTGCTCCTTAAAAATAGCCATTCTAAGTTCTGTTTTCCCTCTTTGTATCATCTGCATTTGTGTACACTGGATTGTATATATTTAATTGTTAATTTGCTTTTTGCATTCTTGCAATGCAAAAGACATGATCATTTTACATGGATGAGCATTTAAGGGGAAGCAATGGCAGAGAGGTCAAACAAAGCTTACAGAGAAAGAGCCAAGACACAGATGAGATAGAATACAGCAAACTGTTCCAACAGCAAGAAGAAAGGAAGGAGTGAAGTTCAGAGAGAAAATAAATCAATTTTTAAGTCAAAAGACAGAAAAGAAAAAAACTCAACTAAATCAGAACATCTTGTTTCAAGCAACTGCAAACAACATAGAAATAAAGCCAAAACATTCAGCCACAGAAGATACATGCTTCAGTTATTTTGATATTTCTCATACTACATGCTGTCCATGCTTCTTATCTGCATTGTCCAGTCATGCTATCTATCCTGCTATATAGGTGTATGACAAACTTCTGTGTCCAGTGTTTGCATGCTTATAACTATTCTTTGTGTTTGTATATTTTCTTAGAGTTAATTTGAATTTATTGCAGTAATCTTGTATTTTGTGTAGGCTTGTCTATAAGCTTTAGGATTTATGCCTCCAAACTAGATGAAAGATAACGGGGAATTTCCACTATTGTAAGGTTCTTGTCAGTTTTGAACGGGACTTTTCGCAACCATACACCAATATAACACTTTTTAAAGTTAATCCAGCATCTTGAGAATCAGTCGACATCAGCTTTTCAGTTAATTCGAAAAGCTAGTATCATAGCAATAAAAGTTGTTTTTTCATGATCACTTCAAATTATCATGAAGAGTTGGGGTAGGCAGGTATGAGATTCTCACAGTATTTTCACAAAATCATGGACCGACACAAATATTTAACGTATAACATAGTCTAACAAAAAATAACAATTGAATACAGTTCATTTATTTAAATATTGATTACTACAGCTTACTGCAGTTAAAATTATGTTGTTTGAAATTTAAAAACAATTATTGTGCTTTGATTCATACAATTAAGCAAACACATGGAACAAATGCTCTTAAAATGAAGTATTAGTTTTCAAGTGCTTATCATGCAGAATATTGTACCTTATTACTGATAATTAATTAAGGCTGCTCTGGAAGAGCCCTCAGTCAGCTGCTTAATATAGGTGCCACTTGTAGCTTGGGAAATGTAGTTTTAAAACAGCATTACATTTCCAAGACTGATTAGTGATTAGTTTCCACACCATGATTGACTGTGTTTTTGGGACTAGAAATATTTCCATCTGCCAGAAGTTTTGGCAGATGGGCATGAGAGTTATGGGGCATGTCCGTGACTCTGTGTGCGTGTAAAGTGCTGCAGGGAAAGGGTAAGACAAACTATTGGCAGAGCCTTGGCAATTCTTATCCAATTAACGGAGCCTTATCTCACACTGCACTGTGGGAGAATCAGACCTCTCATGTATCTTTCAGCTTGCCCTTCAGTGTGCAAGCTGAAAGATACAAGAAATACACCAGAAATATTGCTAAACCTACCTTGGTTTGAGTGATACAAAACCACCTATGCACAACACCAATCTGTTTAAATTATCAGTTTGTCTTTACCAAAATGTTGGAAAACATAATTCCCAAGCTGCATTATGGATCTCCAAGAATTGGCATGCTTCGTTACTTAGGAATTGTCCATCATGAAAGTAAAACTCAAAGCTTTGATTGCAAAAGTACACGAAGACAATTCAGCAGAATGCCAATTTTGCACAATTAATTTTGCTGAGATTCAGTGCCAAGTATCTTGGGCTTTTTCACAGAACCTACCTAATTTATTCAAGCTTGATAAGCAAGCACTTAGAGCATTTGTCCAATGGTGCATGTCTTGGGAGGGGGAGGGTGTTGACCCCTCTTTATCTAAATGTGCATAACCAGCTACTTACACAATCAAACATCCACACAGAAAAATAACTAGCTCAAGAAGACAGGCTCACACAAGCAAGTTAAACAACCACACCCAACTTTATACACACTCCCACAAACACTTGAATGTATTGCTTCTTTGCAGAGGGTGATTTATTACTCCGAACCAAATATCCATTGACACTTCATGCTTTTAGCCATCCCATTGACCCAGCTGGTGATTATTGATTCCCATCCGGTCGCTTCTTCCTTCTCAAGCCATCGCTTTAATGCCACTACCCAACTACACCCGTTCTCCCACTTACTGCCTTACGGCCAAAAGGATCCTGGATGAATAGCCCTGTCACTACCACATCCATATCACATCCCTAATTAAGATGCTCAAACCTCATTTGGAAACATCAAGCAAAGTGATGTCCCTTTGCAAGTTTTGAGTTAGGTTCAGAAAAATTCAACTGTTCTGAGGGAAACTTAAGCTCCCAAAATATAACCACAGATATTAAAGTTTATTGCAGCCAAGACTAGGTTTATAGTGTTGTTAAGTGTCAGACGTGAGGCTTCTGTGGCTAGGGTAGGATTTAACTATATTAAGATTCCTTAACAGGTTTCACAATCTACCCAAAGTCAACCATTGTCATAACTGAAAATTTATATTAAGGTTAATAAATAAAGTCAGCATTTTAATTAATGATTATAAAAAATCTGCAAGAATATTTATTAAATGCAGTCAAGAATGAATGTAATGTTATAAGTATTCTAAAAACAAAAAATACTACTGCTAAACACACACAGCAAACTACTACAGAAAAGAGAAGTTTCATAATTTGAGAATTAAATATTCAAAATGTTAATATCTAAATGATTAAACATCTGACAAGAGTGTATCCAGCTCCCTTGAGTCTATGGAAAGGGGTTTTAAGATCAAATTTTGAGTATAGGATGCATTTTAATCTGATAAGTGAGAGAAAAAGGAGGAATTGAAAGTCTGAGAACCACCTGAAACAGTCAGCTTCCAGCACCAGAACAGCACTAATGGAAAAGTGCCTTGCCCGAAATTGGGTTTTGCTCAGTTCTCCTTTTAGGACCTTGAGCCTCCAGAAAAGGAATCATCATGATGATCTGATCAACCAATCAGAGATAACACAAGACATACATCACATCAGATAGCATATGAAAAAATATTTTTACCTTTTCACATGTACATGTTCTTTAGCTTGAGAGAGAACAAACAACTCAACAAACCCACTTTAGACATTATAACTCATGACTGAGGCAGTTTTAACACATATTACAACAAATCATGCTTGTAAGGCTGTTATAGAGAGGTGGAGGGCAGCATTGCCATAAGCTTCCACACACATGTAGAGACACAGATGTATTATACACACAGGAATTGCAGTTTGAAGTTAAATGATTTAACTGTGGTGGCTTCATTCAAGACTAAAAAAAAATACATTAGACTTCTGGGTTTTACAGCAAAGATTTTGCTTTCATTTATTTACAGTGTTTGCCTTCACTCATTTATTAAACCCAGTAATCAAAGTTTATAAAGTGCAATCCAATTTATCTTGTGTGAATCATCCCCTGTGTACAGTAGCAGCACTGAAAGTTGTAGAGGTAAAAACAAAAAAGCATGAAGGTTAAGTAATGCCTTTTTTCAGAGGACTTTGCAGTCATTGCTCCATAATTGAAGTGTAATTGGTTGTGAAGCAATGTGGCTGCTACTTCCAAACAGATATGAGGTAAACATACCGTTGTGGTTTTGTGGTAAAGAGGTGACAGGTTGCTGTAATTGTGATAAATTTGGAGTTCTTGTCCCTATCTTTTTGCTACACTAATCAGAGATGAAAAGCACATCATGGTGAAAGTAAGTGAATGGAAGTGAAAATATGGCCAAAAATATACCAGCTCTAAGCTTTGTATTTTATTACATTACTTCTACAGTTTGCTTTCCATGCAATATTAATTGGTAACTATTTGTTAATTATTAATGTCTCTTTTCTCCTCTCTTATTTAGTGGGAAGAGGTCAGTGGCTATGATGATGCCATGAATCCCATCCGGACATACCAAGTCTGCAACGTACGTGAGCTCAACCAGAATAACTGGCTACGCAGTGACTTCATCCTGCGTAAAGATGTGCTGCGTGTTTAT
The DNA here is from genome assembly GCF_021462225.1 of Girardinichthys multiradiatus. NCBI lineage: Eukaryota > Metazoa > Chordata > Actinopteri > Cyprinodontiformes > Goodeidae > Girardinichthys > Girardinichthys multiradiatus. The sequence goes on along the minus strand of NC_061802.1, from coordinate 20,726,556 downwards.
GTTGAGATGAAATTCACAGTACGTGACTGCAACAGCATTCCCAATATACCGGGTTCCTGCAAGGAGACTTTCAACCTCTTTTACTATGAGTCTGATTCAGACTCTGCCACCGCCACCAGCCCTTTCTGGATGGAGAACCCTTATGTGAAGGTGGACACCATCGCCCCAGATGAAAGTTTCTCAATGCTTGAGTCTGGAAGGGTAAACACAAAGGTTCGAAGTTTTGGGCCACTGTCCAAAGCTGGGTTCTACCTGGCCTTCCAGGACCTTGGTGCTTGCATGTCACTCATCTCAGTGAGGGTGTTTTACAAAAAGTGCTCCACCACCATCGCCAACTATGCAGTTTTCCCAGAAACCGCCACAGGAGCTGAGGCAACCTCCTTGGTTATTGCACCAGGAACTTGTGTTCCCAATGCCTTGGAGGTATCTGTCCCATTGAAGCTCTACTGCAACGGAGATGGAGAGTGGATGGTGCCTGTAGGATCATGTACATGTGCAGCTGGTTTTGAACCAGCCATGAAGGATACCCAGTGTCAAGGTGAGTGTTTTCACTACAAACACTTCAAGTCAGTCAAGGATTCTGTTACCCCCTGTTTATGGTAGTGGATTTAAAAAGATTATTTGTTTGATATGGATTAAGAGGTTAAACATTACTGATCAGGGTGCATGTGGTTCAAGCTCTACATAATGTCTGTCGGGGATTTTGCTTTTTCAAGGATGGAAATGGGGCCATGGAAATGTCAACCAGATTTGAGCGTGTCAAAGTCAGCTTCTGCTGGGGCATTCTTTTTGAGAAAACATTACTTTTGTAGATGGACAATGTTAAAAAATTGAGTCTGAATTGTGTTGACATTAGATTAAATGATATTGCTTTATTTTCCAGCTTCCCCATAATTGTGAGTCAATTGACTGCTTCAGTATTGGACACATTAATAAAGAAATTACAAGGCAGAAAAAAAAAAAAAAAACACTTTACAGAATTGTCAGTTGGAGGCTTTTCACTTATCTGACCTCTGTTTTGTGTTGCAGCTAGGTGCTGCTGGAATGTTAATGCTGTCTGTTTGTGGAAGCTTGGATGCTGATGGTTTCTAGTCAAGTGGAAAACATGTCACTTCAAAAAACAGGTTGAGCTATAGGTGAAGTTTAACAGTATGATCTCTGACTGGAGTGCAGGTGACAGCAGGAGAAGACTGAAGGATAAATGGAAACTGTTTGTGTGTGCTGATGGCTATGGGGCATGAAATTGGGCTCGGAGTGTGTAGGTCAAATGAAGAGAGCAGAAAAAAAGTGAGGAGAGGGTCAGGCGCAAGCAGGGTTATTGATCGGCTAAGACTGATTGTGCGATGTCTTTGCATGTTCGCTTTGTGGGGGGTTGGGCTTTCTTGGGATTAGAGGCTCATTCTTTCTCTCAGCAGAAAGAGATGAGACTGAGAATTTCTTCAATACCTTATATTCTCATAATGAGGCATTGAAATCTTGAAGACTTTATGTTGACAGGTTCTGGAAAAACATTCTCAGCTGAGTGAGTGTCTATATAAGAAAAGTAAAAGCTCCAGTGACTGGGCCCTGATAAAGCATTTCCTAATCACTGAAAACCAAAAGGGGTAAATTCCCATCTTTTTTTTTTCACGTCACCTTTTCTCATGTTTGCTCTTTTTTCCTCTTCTTGACCAATTTGTGACTTTACTCTCTTTGCCCGTCGTCTTTTTACTGTGCATCCTCCCTTTTGAGCTTTTCTATTCTTGTTCGAGCATGTGGTGAATCCTTTTCCCTGTGTAAGTAGGTACTTACAGAGGGTGAGCAGGCGGCTGTGGCTCAGTAGGAAGAGTAGTCGTCTTGCAATCAGAAGGTTGTGGGTTTGATTCCAGCTTCCTCCTGCCATATATTGATGTGCCCCTGGGCAAGGCACTTAACCTCAAGTTGCCTACCGATCTGTGTATCGGGGTGTGAGCGATAGTGAGTGCGATCGGGTGAATGTGCCTCTAGTGTAAAGCGCTTTGAGTGGTCTGCATGACTGGAAAAGCACTATATAAGTTCAGTCCATTTACCATTTACACATTCTCTCCTAATCTGAAGGCTGTTGCTCTCATTAATAAGCCACCAGAGATACACTTGGGATGTCAGCATTAATATTAATCGATGAACTTTTTTTTGCCGCACATTTTTCACCCACCCCCCACACAATATTCTTTACTTTCTTCATGCCTCACACTTTCCAATTTCAGCATACATTCTAATCAGTTCCTTAAGCTCTATGTTCTGCATGAGAGGATAGGACACAGGGGAGTGCAGAAAGGATGTGGGTGTGTGTGTGTGTGTGTGTGTGTGTGTGTGTGTGTGGGTTGTGGGGGGGGGGGGGGGGGGGTTAAAGGATTAGCATTTTTATGCCTGCACCCCCCTCCTTTTTCTCTACTACTTGTCTGTCTTTCTGCTTCATTCTTTAATGGTTCCTCTAAGGGAAAAATGGATGAAAGGAGGAGGATGACCCCCTTACTCACTGCAAGTGATTGATCAGCACTTTTAACCTTTTTCATGAAAATGAAAGATAGCCTATTTTAATGGAAATGCACTCAATACATCTGTGGTCAGGCCCAGCGTGTTCAAGAACTAATATTTCATCCACCGTTAGTCAAGAAATTTCTTGTAGTTTACTCTTGCTTGGTGTACATGAACTTACAGAGGTTATGATACCAATCGAAAATGTTGTTCTACAACCTAGTATAACTGGAGCCGATTTCTTATCTGTTTATCAAGCAGCACTTCCTGGTAGCCGGCAGTGTGGATGACTCTGATTAATGCTGGAAGAACAAATACACTTAGTGCTAGTGTACACAGTGTAGCCGACTGGCGGTTTTGAGCTAATATTGAAGCTTTTAAGCAAGAGAACAACAGGAGCAGTGTGCTACCCTGGTTGATGTGACCTCCAGGGTTTTATTTTTTCAGTGGGGGATATAAATTCACCACAGAAGCTTAGTGCTAATCATCATCCAGAAGGACAAACTTTGCACGATGTCCTTGACATTGACGAGCCACTGTACCGGTGGGTCAGCTAATCAACAGGCCATAGTAAACTTCGCCTGCCTTACCTTCTTCTGTCTTCTTTTGTTAACCATGGCGGCAAGCTCATTCATCTTTTAACAAGACAGTTTATGAAAGATATGAAGCCCGCCAAAGGGTTCTGGATCACAATGATGATGTTATGGTTACTCTCCACGTCTGCTACTTATCAGTGGTGTTATAAACTTCTAAATAGCAGCTATAACTGGAGATATCACTTTTCTAAAGGATAACAGTGTTTTCAGATGATTAATAAGACATCAGTTTATCAAGAACCAGTTTAAGTAAAACTATGTGAAAGGTTTTTTCAAATAAAAAAAGGCATTATGCTTGTTCTAGTCAAATTCTGTTAACAATGATTCCTTCTGTGACACCTCTTCGCTATGTGGACTTACAAAAGTTGCGTAGGTTAATTTTATTTACAAGCAGCAATAATTTTAACTGTTTAAGTGTCGACTATGTACACTGACTAGACGTAGAATTGTGACCAAATGCCTAGTCTCCCTTTTGCTGCTAAAATAGCCCTTACACATTTAGAAATGGACTCCACTAGACCCCTGAAGATAGGCTATTGTGTCTGGCACCAAGATATTGACAGGAAATCCTTTAAATCCAATCCATGACAATGTTGTGCCTTCATGGATTTGACTCGTTTGTCATGCACATCCCAAAAATGCCTGATTAGACTGAGATTTGGGAATCTGGTGGCCAAGTCAACACAACTCAAGGTCCTTCTTTTCAAACCAATCTTTGCTGATTTGTAGAATTTCTATGCTGGAAGGATCTGCAACTATGCAACCCCATAGGTGACCAGCCATTATACACTGTCGGTAGACAACTTTAAATCAGAATCAACATAAACGTCTTTAGCTATTTAAGCTAAAAAATATAGAAGTTCTCAAGACTTGAATTGGACTTTCAAACCAATGACTTATAACTTCACTTAGACTCGTTTGATTTGAAATTAACTGAGATCTTTAGCTGGGCAGAAATTATGTTTTTACAGAACCATGCCTTGTACGCAACAATGGAACTGTGCCAAGGATGTGATCCAGCCCACTGTGCACCCCTGGCAATCTGCCATTATTTCCTCCTCCTGTATGCTGCATCTACTATCTTGTTTACCTGATGTTCTTCTGCATCCTACAATGACAGCAAAGATGCAGAAGGTGGTGGAAATCTCCTGTTGTCCAGCTCTATCAAAAGGGTGTGCACAAAGTTAGAAGAAAAAAAAAAGAAAAAATAAAGCTGTTTGTGGCATTACCCAAACAACAGTTAGGCTACTACACAGCACAATTCTGCACAGTAATGATAAGGCACTTTCAGTAAGATTTTAAATACAGACAGAAGCACCTTCCTTAAGACCGACTGTGGGTCTAAACCCCTAAAAAGGCAGTGCATCTAGGCTGGTAGCCAGCAGCCCCATACTCATGTCTAATAAAATCAACTTGATCAAAAAGTTATATAGCTTCAAATAAATAATTTGCTTTATTTTAAAAATCTGATATTACTCATATGATGTTGTAAATGTATGTTTGTGCGTTTGCAGTTGGTCAACATGGACATATATATTCTTTGTGTATAAAATTAAATATTTTTATTTTTTCTTAATCTCTTAACTATTTTTTTCCTCAATTTCACTTAGGATTTACTGTGAAAAACAAGATCATTACCGATTTGCTGATGTTTTTGAAGTTCAGTTGTTCTTGCTGGTTGCTTTAGCAAAGGAATATATCTTTAAAATATTTTAGAAATTTAGAAACTGTAAATTGGTACTCTGTGGTTAAAGTGCATGTTTGGTCAAATGCATCATTTAGGACTTTAAATAAAAAGTGAATTACTTGGACTTAACTTGGGACTTTAATGTGTTGATTTGAGACTTGGGTGTAAGATATGAGACTTACTTGTGACTTGCAAAGCAATGACTTAGTCCCACATTTTGTCTAAATTTGTATACTTGTTTTCTTACTGCCTAATATATTCTAGGTGCCATACTGAAGACATAATCTGTGTTATTCACTTCACCTTTCAGTGGTCATACTAAGCCTGATTGGTGAATGGATGACGGTGCCTATAACCATAGGCTTTTGCCAACTGAGCAACACTGCATTAAAATAATTCTCTCTTCTTCCATGAGAGAATGTTGGGAAGGAATTTACTATAGGCAAGTCAGAAGAGTGTATGAGGTTGAGGATGTATATACTATTTACAGAAATAGGATCTGTAATAACGTTTTTACTTGTTTGTTTCTTTGAAAAATTCAAATGATTAGCCATTGTTTTTAAAACTGCTTTTTCCAGGTTTTATTTAAGAAAACCATAAACTTTTCTATACAATAGCTGCTCAGAAGCAACCTGTAAAGACAGCTGAAATAAATATTTGCAATGTTATTCACATTTTTCTTCTTATCTGGGTTCTTATCTGTTACCATCAGCTTGCGGCCAAGGCTCCTTCAAGTCCAAACAAGGGGATGGCCCATGTTTTCCATGCCCAGCCAATAGTCGAGCCACCTCTGGAGCAGCCAGCATTTGTTCCTGTCGAAATGCTTATTATCGCTCTGACACAGATACTCCAGACTCCCCATGCACCAGTAAGTAAATCCTTCTCTTACATTTTCCAGATATTGAAGGGAGTTCTGATCATGAGACAAATTTATGGAGGTGTAGTAAATGTTCACCCAGGTTTCCTGTTTGAATTGTTCTTTCAGTGGCTGATAAAAGCACCGAGGAGAACATTCCCATCCCGTCCCACAAATGGCAAACAGAGCTGCTTACTTTCCCAACATTATCAAAACTTTATTATCCAAGCCCTCCCGCTCCATAGCTCTCTGTGTTGCTGCCCCTCGACCTGCAGAAAGTGGCGCATTTTTTTTCCTGTAGCTATACCTTCATTAAAAACAAACATGCAAATGTAGGAGAAAATTCAGTCAAATAGTAAAGAGCAAAGATCCTCTTTTTCTTCCTGCTGCTGTGTGGTGGGGGTCTGATTCTCCCACAGTGTGAGATAAGGCTCCGTTAATTGGATAAGAATTGCCAGGGCTCTGGCAATAGTTTGTCTTACTTGTTCCCTGCAGCATTTTACACACACACAGTCACGGTGGAAATAAGCATGCAATTCAAATTTAAACTCCTGTCCTCTTTCTTTCTGAAGAACTGCTGGAACAGTCTTTTGCAAGTTGGAAAGAAAAAATACTCTAGTTTATGCATGAAATATGTACTAATAGCTGAGCACCAGGGAAATTATTGGGACATGAATTGTGCTGAAAACAGCTGTGGAATAATGAAAGTATGTGTATACAGTGTAATGATATGTATTCTATGTACCACAATATAACTGTCTATTGTCAAGAATTCTCTGTACTGTCACCAAGACAATTTTTTACACCTATTGTGCATGGAGATTAAATTCGATCTCATTTCCAAGCAATTTTCCTCATCTCATCTATGCCTTTACCTCGCTTTCGCAGCTGTTCCGTCGGCTCCACGCAGTGTCATCTCGAGCGTTAACGAAACATCGCTGCTGCTAGAATGGAGCGAACCTCGGGATATGGGTGGCCGCGAGGACATCCTTTTTAACGTCATCTGTAAAAAGTGCCTGCCTGAGCGAGGAATGTGTTCACGATGCGATGACAATGTGGACATTTCTCCACGCCACTTGGGCCTGACACAGCGCCGTGTGACAGTCCGCAACCTCCAAGCCCACACGCAGTATAGCTTTGAGATCCAGGCGGTTAACGGTGTGTCCAACAAGAGCCCCTATACGCCTCAGTTTGCCTCAGTGAACATCACAACGAATCAGGCCGGTGGGTATGCAACTTTGTGGCTACCTGGCAGACATTGAATTTGAATTTGCAGGCAGTGAAAACTTTCATAGTATGGAAACAAATTATATTGTATCCTTGTAAGAGTTTGTTACATATTCCCTAAGTGAAGAAATAGACTGAGAAGGAAGATATTGTTGAATGAGAATAGAATTAAAAGGGTCCTTTTACACAAACCCACACTATTCTCTTTCTAAAATTTCTTGAAATAGAAACAGCTCAGCAATGTATTAAACCTTCAGTATTTTAGCTGCCCACTGGCTTCAGCCCACTGCTTCTTCATCTTAAAGAAACAGTAGGAAATATGTCACCATAGTAATTATGGTCGAGATTAAACAATATTGCATGTGGATTATTTGGAATCAAACAACAGTTTATAGCATGTGCTATTCATTTATATGTTATTAGTCATTGTCAGGGTTCCAGATATTTTCTTTCCATAAATGCTTTGTAGTTCTATATTTCATAAGGTTTCTTAAACCTTAAATTACCCCAATACATTTCTGAGATCTTGAGTTTACTCAATACCTTTGGTCTTAAAAAAAGTCTCTTTGCTGAGACTCTCCCAGGGCTCTTAAGTTGTGCCTTGGTTGTGTTTAGCCGCTATGTTAAATTTGCTGTGGCTAGGCTCAGACAACAACCCAGATTATGCTTTGCTTCAGCCCCTTTCTCTTCTATCCATGGCCATGTCCTCCTCACCTCTAACCTTGTGTGCATGCTCCTAAAAGACGCTCTTGGAATGCTTTTGTGAGTGTAGGACCCAAAGGTCTCCCAGACCCCCATGTGAGGGGCCTCATTGTTTTATAAAGGGGTCTGGCAGTGGGATGGCAGAGATGACTGTCCATACACAGTGCTTAAAGTGCAGAGAGAGAGCAATAGAGGAGAGGAACAGGGCAAAAGTGCATCAACTGTGATAAGATTATCCATTTGTGGAGTCCCATGACTCAGGATGTGCATTCTCCTTTTAAAGACAAAAATAAAAACGAAGGGTGGTTATAAGCCTCAGGGGCCACCTCCATGGTTACTGCAACATGCTCCCCCAGCGGAGGGCCTCTAATCCTTCCACCAAAGTATCCAGGGGCCCTCCCTAGGAAGTATTGTCTTCTGTTGGAGAAGGAGAGACATAAAAAGAAGAAATAAATTGGGTTGGCTTAAAAGGAAAAGACTTAGGAAACTATTCTGGGGACGAAAGATAGTGAGATACATAGAAGACAGTCTTGGTCAAAAATGCAAGGGCGGAATGAAAATACAGGGGTTGGGGAGGGCAAACTTGATAGATCTAAGGAGGTGTGAACAAAAACAGGGAAAATGACTTGGTGCTCAAAGAGAAAAGCCCTGAAGTTTATTTCTGGTAAAAGGTGCCACTAGAGACTGATGGCGGAAGCTAAAAGACACAGGCAATAGACAGAGAAAGGGGAGTGAGTCAGAGTTAAAGAACACGACCAACTTAGAAAATAGGAAGCAAGTCAAGAAGGCACACAGCTTGGTTGTCGATAGGTGCATTGAAAAAGAAAAAGCATGGAAAGCTCAAGTGGGTGGATGGCACTATGTTTGGTGCTGTCTGGAATGGTATTTAAAGAATAATTTAAGCATTCACATTCTGTGCATATTTTATGAAGTAGTTTATGGAGGTATTGTTACATTTTCACTACCATATGCACAAAAAACAATGAGACTTTGTAATTGTGAAACATCTACATATGTACTTTCTGTGTGTGATTTTTTTCTAGCATTTATATGGAACATGTAATATGTTTGAGAAATGTATGCATATTTTTGCTGTTTGATTCTTTTAGCGTCAGAGTATTATCTCCTCTACTTGCTCCAGCACTCTGAGACATAGAATTTTAGCATTAGCTGGGATGGGTTCAGCATACTAACTAGTGTCAGCAGTGTTTCACAAAGCTCACTGCCTCAGATGTTTTGTTTGGAGTACCAAAACAACAAAAACGAACTTTGAAAGAAATAATAGAAAACCATAACTAAACCAAGTATTCCTTACTTTTTTACCCGTGTAGCTCCCTCTGCAGTGCCCACGGTTCATCTAATGGCAGCCACAGCAAGCACCATGAGTCTATCCTGGCTTCCTCCAGAAAACCCCAATGGAATCATTCTGGATTATGAGATTAAGTACCATGAGAAGGTAAGCAATAGTGTCACTAAATATATCTTACTTAATCCAATTTCATTGATTAGCAAGGCCTATGTTTCATCTGTTTCTGTAAATGTGGAAGACAATGCCTCTTTTGATACACACATGGATGCTCAGAGGCCAGTCACCACTTCTGTTCTTGTTGGAACATTCTGTCCTTCTTTCAATTCCTTATTCCATTCTTCCTATGTCTGGGCCCTCCCAATCCTTTCCTTCCATTATGTTCTGAATCTGTTTACCCCTCCACTTGCATTACAATGTTTCTCTTGAAACGTACTCTCTATTTTGACCAAAGCTGTTACAATGCTGGTTCGAGCCTAGTACCAATCAAGTTAAATCACCTCTTCCCTAATTCTCTCCTCTATTTCATACCTATGCTTCGCCAATTTGCTCCTTCCTACTTGACAGTGTACTTAAACCATTGCATACCAGTTTCTTTTCTTTGTAAATATATACTTTCATAGGTTATGGAGATAACTTGTCAAAAAATTCTCAAATCATACAGATACCGTACTTTTCAGACTATAAGGCGCACTTAAAATCCTTAAATTTTCTCAAAAAACGACAGTGCGCCTTATAATACGGAGCACCTTATATATGGATTAATTCTGGTTGTGCTTACTAACCTCAAAGTGATTTTGTGTGGTACATGGCACTCTGTCAAGATGTTTTAGTACGACTTTGGTAAGCATTATGGAGCATTACGGCTACCATAGTCAGGAGCATGGCGAAGTAATAAATACGGTGCTAATCTAATTTAATTGTATAGTATTTTCCTAAAGTTTTAAATTGCAAAATTTGTCCATGTATTAGGCTTGAGTTCTTTACTTGGATCAGTTCACACTTATAAAATATTATAGGTTATGATGGTCAAACCAAAATAACACTAAGTGACCTTCTACTGGTAGATTTAGAGTTATAAAACCTAATTTACATGGTACACTTTAGAAAATTAGATAATTGGTTGTCATAGCGAGCATGAAACCTTTCAGTGGCTGGTATGGACTGACGGATGGTCGGCACATTTTCATAGCTCCATTTTCGTACCCAGCAAAACCTGGGTAGGAAAATACCAAAACTACAAAAGAAAGCAATGATGAAATGGGTAAAATGACCAGTAAATGACCCCTAGTTCCTCTCCAATCCCTTGAGTGTTTTTTTGGAACAGCAAAAGTATGTGTTTCAGTTGCTGGAGCCAATGCTTTGGTGGCCAACACAGAAACATACAGAGGTTGGACAATGAAACTGAAACACCTGGTTTTAGACCACAATAATTTATTAGTATTGTGTAGGGCCTCCTTTTGCGGCTAATACAGCGTCAATTGGTCTTGGGAATGACATATACAAGTCCTGCACAATGGCCAGAGGGATTTTAAGCCATTCTTCTTGCAGGATAGTGGCCAGGTCACTACGTGATACTGGTGGAGGAAAAGGTTTCCTGACTCACATAGATCTGGTGACTGTGCAGGCCTTTGGAGATGTTCAACTTCACTTTCATGTTTATCAAACCAATCTTTCACCAGTCTTCTTGTGTGTATTGGTGCATTGTCATCCTGATACACGGCACCGCCTTCAGGATACAATGTTTGAACCATTGGATGCACATGGTCCTCAAGAATGGTTCGGTAGTCCTTGGCAGTTACACGCCCATCTAGCACAAGTATTGGGCCTAGGGAATGCCATGATATGGCAGCCCAAACCATCACTGATCCACCCCCATGCTTCACTTTGGGCATGCAACAGTCTGGGTGGTACGCTTCTTTGGGGCTTCTCCACACCGTAACTCTCCCGGATGTGGGGAAAACAGTAAAGGTGGTCTCATCAGAGAACAATACATGTTTCACATTGTCCACAGCCCAAGATTTGCGCTCCTTGCACCAATGAAACCGACGTTTGGCAGTGGCATGTGTGAGCAAAGGTTTGGCTGTAGCAGCCTGGCCGTGTATATTGACCCTGTGGAGCTCTCGATGGACAGTTCTGGTGGAAACGGGAGAGTTGAGGTGCACATTTAATTCTGCCGTGATTTGGGCAGCCGTGGTTTTATGTTTTTTGGATACAATCCGGGTTAGCACCCGAACATCCCTTTCAGACAGCTTCCTCTTGCGTCCACAGTTAATCCTGTTGGATGTAGTTCGTCCTTCTTGGTGGTATGCTGACATTACCCTGGATACTGTGGCTGTTGATACATCACAAAGACTTGCTGTCTTGTTCACAGATGCACCAGCAAGACGTGCACCAACAATTTGTCCTCTTTTGAACTCTGGTATGTCACCCATAATGTTGTGTGCATTTCAATATTTTGAGCAAAACTGTGCACTTACCCTGCTAATTGAACCTTCACACTCTGCTCTTACTGGTGCAATGTGCAATCAATGAATACTGGCTACCAGGCTGGTCCAATTTAGCCATGAAACCTCCCACACTAAAATGACAGGTGTTTCAGTTTCATTGTCCAACCCCTGTAGGTTCAGTCAGTTATGAAAAAAACATATTCTTACAAGTTTTGATGGGCCTCCATCAAAGGGCCTCCTCTTATGACAGACTTTTTTGTTGCCCTGTAACATTGGGTTAACATAATGTGTGCTATTAATCTAGTTCTTTTCTATCTCCCTGCATGAGAATCTCAAGAAGGTTTGAAAATAGGAGACAATAATAAAACAGGTTAAATTGTTTACAGAATTTTCTTCACTCATCTTTGTTTATACAGGATCAAGGTGAGGCCATTGCCCACACCATGACTGCCCAAAGGAGCAACGCCCGCATTGAGGGTCTTAAGGCTGGTACACCGTATGTTGTTCAAGTCCGGGCCAGAACGGTGGCTGGCTATGGCCGTTACAGTACCCCAGCAGACTTTAGCACCAATCTGAATAGTAAGTTACACCACTACTTTTGTAAATTTGGTTTGATAAAAATTTGTCTTATCCTTATGCACATGGTGGATATTCAAATGCCTTTTTGTAAATTTTTCATTAAAGAGAATTTGAAATTCTTGTAGAGAATGGGATTTATAATTTGGAAATCTACCATTTCCCAGTAGCATTGCTCAGCATTTTATTGATCAGTCAGCTATATTAAAAAAAGGTCAAAACCTAATTTTGTAATCTTTGTAAGAAGCTTACATCTGTTAGCTTCTGATTTCTCTCTGTTTTACCTAAATCTCTAAGTGTTCTATATATTACATCTATAGCCGACCCCCCAAAGTCATGGCAGGAGCAGCTGCCACTCATCGTTGGATCCATTACAACAGCCTTGGTCTTTATCATCGCAGTTGTGGTCATCGGTATTGTCTGCCTCAGGTAGGAATATAACATTTGAAAGAGTACTGTGAATAAGTAATAAATAAATAATGTGGCAAAACACTTCTTCAAATGTAAAATAACATTTGAGCATATTTTTCAACTGAAAGAAAACAGAAAGAGCTTCAAATGTCATCTTGTTTGCATGTCCTCTAAACAACCGCAGAGCAGTCTCAGTGAATTGCTGGACCACCTGCGAGCCCACTGAATGCCAGATTAGCCTTCTGTATCTCTGAATATTAAACAGCTTTGACAAAAATGCTGCTGTGGTTAGTGGATGCTACATCCGATAGCAGATGTTGAACCTGATAGGCCTGCACTCGTAGCTCAGCACTCAAAATCAACCTTGCGAATGCCTGACCACAAGGATCTCAGAATGCATCCACGTTCGTTTAGCCCAACTGACTGGGAAAATGTGAAGTGCTGCTTAAAAAAGTCTGATTCTGCATCAGCTGTGTCTAACCGCACTCAGTTATCCACATACAACTCATTTGTCAAGTAACAAATGCAATGTGTGAGTGCGTACGTCTAAATGACTGGCATTCATTGCTGACTGTTGCCCACTGAGCTCCCTCTACAAGCCAGTTCAGGCAGCGACTGACAAGCGTGGGCATCGGTCATGCTAGACTGAATAATAATCTCCCCGATCCCCCCTCCCCCCTCTATCATTCTGCCTTCGCTCTCTTCTATTTTAACACCGCTACATTGTGTCTCTCTCAGGGTCTTGGCTTAGCCACAGCTCTGACTGCCCCTGAAGAAGAAGGAGAAAATAGTAATAATACGGAACACATAGCTCCTGCATATACCAGAAGAAAATTAGAATTTGAAATAAGATGCAAATCACCATTGGGTGTTTTTTTTGCCCCAGTTAGTGGTTAGACAACAAAGGAAGCACATTAACATGTAATTTTAACAACCCAGTCCCCAATCTGTGGCCCCCACCCCTTTGCAACGCAAACTGGACCTCTGCAGGAACGTGAGATTAGGCAAACTGAAAACATATGTGAGAAATATAACACAGAAATGAAAAACATGCAAAGAAAGGATAAATCCAAGAGTGCTAGAGTCTGTATAGAGACGAGTGGAATCAAATTAAATTAGGAGGAAAAGTGTGATGTCTGTAGGGCGAGTAAGGCAATACAGCTGAGCTTACTGTTTGGTCCTTCTTTTGTGTTGGCTGCTCATTTTGGTGCAACTCAGAGTGAATAGCTTTTACTTGCTTCTTCATTATAAGATATTCTTTTTGTTTAGACTTACATTGAAGTGTCTACAAAAGAATCATTTTCCCACCAGTGGCTGATATAATCTTTATCAGTGAATCCCTTGCTTTTAGATAAAGAATCTAAACATTTTTACAAAGCCACATCACAGTATAGCTACATCTGATATTAAGACCAGGAATTTCTCAGGCCGAGATCTGTTATCTCATGGTGCCTTTGTTAGTTTCCAGTACTTAAATTCCACAAGTGCATGTGACTTAGTTTGTGTTCTCATCCTTCTCTACAGAAAACAAAGAAATGGTTCAGAGTCAGAGTACACAGAGAAACTCCAGCAGTACAGTAAGTATCTTTGCTAAGATTCCCTTTTATATACTGAGCTGTTAATTAACTGTTTCAGTGACTGACAAACTGCTCCCATGACATCAGTTGTTTAGCAGAGTCATAAAGTAAATTGGCTGATCTAAATATTTGTTGCTCAAACTTTATTTGGCAGCATAGATTCACTTCCCTGTTCTTGCAATTGAATCCCCAATAGTTACACCCGGAATGAAGGTCTACATTGACCCCTTCACCTATGAGGATCCCAATGAAGCAGTGCGCGAGTTTGCCAAGGAGATTGACGTGTCCTGCGTGAAGATCGAGGAGGTCATTGGCGCAGGTAACCCACCAAAGCTCCTGAGCTACAGGGGGAAGACTGCTAGTCACCTCCAGGCCATACCGTTAGAGGACTTCACACCAAGCGGTACTTTCACTCAATTCATCGTTAGTCCTCTTTTTCCTCCCACCCCTGCCACACTTGTCACCTTTTAGGATCCCTTTACCAATCTTAGTAATTTCTCCAGCACCCAGCCTCCTTATTTTGAAATAATTATTAATTCCTTCTGCCTTAAGTTAGTGTGACTCACAGTGCACCATGCAAATAAAGAGACGTTTTAATACCTCTTGTAAAATGGATAATTATTTCACTCTTCTCCTGATCTTGACCCCAATCCTGAAACAAGAAAACTAATAAGAACAAAAAGACATAGACAAGTCTTTTTGAATCCACTGCAGACAGATTTTGCATGATGTCAATACAATAGCCCCTTGCATACAAGATCTGTTACTGAAGATAATATTTTTTTCTGCTCTGCATGCCAGTGTGTAAACGTTTTGCTTTAATTTGACAGTAAATTATTTGAATTTGAAATATTTGGTATATTAGTGTAAAATAAATTTAGGAGAATGTTTTATTAAAATAAACATTCCCTTCTCCCTAAAAGGGCATAACAAACACAGGATCCATCTGATAATGGCATAATGTTATATATATTGTCTCTTGTCCAGGATTGTCTGTATCCCTACCCACTTATTATCTGGAGAACCTCTTCATTAAAGAAAAAGAGGTTCCACTGAATCATTATATTTGACCCTAGTTTCTATTACTTCCACCTTTTCCATCATGTGGTTGTCTCTCCTTTAATTTAAAAGCCCCCAATCCCAACATGATGTTGTAGAGAGTGAATTATTTTATGAATCTGACATATTTGAAAGTAATGTCTCTGCTTAAAAGCTGCAGGACTATGCCGTGTGAGGTTGGTTTTATTAACATATGTATATGAGCAATTATGGAGGACGTTGTGATGGCAGAGATGGGAATCCCCTACTACTACTTCTACTACTACCAATACTACTGCTGCTGCTACTACTACTACGACAGTTTACTGCTGAGGCTACAACTTGAAACCAGTCGCTTTCCAGCATTCGCATTCAAAGTGACAAACCCTCAACCCCTGTCTTTCCTTTCCCCTTCATCTCCTTTATCCCTTCCTTAATCCAACCCCCATCCATCCATTCCCCTTGCTGACCCTTCCCTGACTTACCCCATTTTGTCACCTTTGCACCCACTGACACATGTCACTCTCATCACCTAATTTTTCTTGCACATGCTTGGTGTAGAATATAAATATAAATCATCCACAACCGCAAAACCCCCAAAACTTTTGTCTCCACCCATCTCTTCCTCCTGCTCCCGTCTTTCCAGCCCCAATGAAGCTTAGCACCTCCTTCCTGATCCACAATCCCACCCCCCCAGCTTCACTTATCCTACCAACTTAATCCACTCTGTTTGATTTTAATTTCAAATTTGTTTGTTCAAGTTCCATAATTTTTCACTCATAAGTATCATAACTGTCCATCACCATGCTTATCTTAGTGTTTAGCCTAACAATACAAAGTTATTGTCCCATTTCACCACCATCCCTCAAAGACTAGCCTTAAGTCCTGGCTTCTCTTAAAGTTGCCCCTGACTCAACCTTCCTCCTCCCCCTCCCTGGCTCCTTGGTTCTAACCAGTTAACTGTTCCCTTTCCCCTCTTTTCCCCCACTCTCCTCCACTCTTCCATCATGCCTCTCTTCCATCTCTCCTCTTCCTCTTTTGCTGTTTCTCCTGCTGTCTTACCTGGACTCTCACAGGAGAGTTTGGGGAAGTATGTCGTGGTCGCCTGAAGCTGCCCGGGCGTCGGGAAATAATTGTGGCCATCAAGACCCTAAAGGTGGGCTACACTGATCGCCAGAGGCGAGACTTCCTGTCTGAAGCATCCATCATGGGCCAGTTTGATCACCCCAATATTATTCGACTGGAAGGAGTAGTCACCAAGAGTCGGCCAGTGATGATTGTGACTGAATTCATGGAAAACGGGGCCCTGGACTCTTTTCTAAGGGTAAGAAAAACAGTTACAATTAAACACGTCAGCCATTCTGTAACTCTGAAATTAGACAATCTGTGTAAATGCAATATAAGATCATTGGGTTTCCTTTTGGGATTGACAGAGAACCTGTCTGTTAACCAGAAACAAAAAACATAAGCTATTCATTTGTCCTTCCCCCCTTTACTTTATAATGTTATGTTATAAGGCCAAACAATTGTATCCAATCACAGTCATTGAACCTTTTTTTCTTTTTAGTGATGTAAAGAGTTATTTAAAACTAAACAATTTTCTACGACATACCCAGACATGTCTGCTGGTCATTGGGACTGGGAATGAGCTAGGGATTTCAAGACTTAAATCCAAAAACAGGTTTCGGATTTATTTAGTTGAATTCTGTTTACATTATCTTGAGGTTGTAATTTTACACCGATACACAGTGCAGAACATTTTATCCTATCAAGTAGTAGCAAAAAATTTTTAAACAGACCATCAATGAGAAATGTTTACTAGTCAATTTTTTCTATGGTTTATTTAACAATTTTTACCCTAAAACCCAACAGGACAGGAACAAACCTTTCAAATACACAGTGAATGGATTTCAGTTACGTTTATAAACATAAACTATTAATTTGTCCTTCCTCCCTTTAATTTATGATGTTATGTTATAAGGCCAAAAATTTGTATCCAATATCATTGAACCTTTTTGCTTTTTGGTGGATGTAACCCAAGTGCCTTACATGTATTATCTCTCTAAAATATGAATCTTTGATGTTTTTAATTATCAAAACTCCTTAGCAAATGAGAACATTCAGATTTTTGTGTCAGAATGTTTTGACCATCGAAAGGTCTACTTAAAATCAGCCACAGTGTTCATGGCAGATATTTGGAAAATCTGGCTTTTGTGATGCTGCTGACTTTTAAAGAGCTCAATTTCCAATGAATCTCCGCCTCAAAGTCAGTTTCCAATGATTCTCTGCCTCGGTCACAGCACACAATCACTGACAAATAAAATGAAACAAAACAGTGAGGTATAGAGAAGTGAGTGGTGAGGAATGAGTTTGCAGGAAAAGCACAAAGACAATGTGATATGATTGCAGTGTTATGATTACAGGTGAAAGAAGAAGATAAGACAGAAGTAGACAGCGAAAATAAAAGGATATGTAGCAGTATAAATAGTTAAAAGAGAGAAGAATGTTCCATGGATTCCTTTGAATATGCAACTTTGATCCACTATCTAATTTAACTTTGTCATTCTGTCTCCCTTCACCAGCTCAATGACGGGCAGTTCACAGTGATCCAGTTGGTTGGTATGTTGCGTGGTATTGCAGCAGGCATGAAATACCTGTCAGACATGAACTACGTGCACAGAGACCTGGCTGCACGCAACATCCTCGTTAACAGCAATCTGGTGTGTAAAGTGTCAGATTTTGGGTTGTCCCGATTCCTCGAAGACGACCCCACAGATCCCACCTATACCAGCTCTCTTGTGAGTCAGTGTACACATTACATGTTTAAATGTTTACAAGGTGACTGCATGTTTTAACATTGGTATGTTAATTGTTTTTATTGGCTGTTGTTTTGATTTCAGCACCTTTCACACATGAATTAACAGATTTTGCCCACATTGCTCCACTGTTCTGTCTGTTATTGCCAGTACAATGTGCATTTCATACTTCTTGTATTGTAAGGCATAAACATGGCTCTTCCTGTGGATTTCACCTGTGAATCAGATTGACTGAAAAATCTCTTTAGGGTTGCAAAACACAAGCTAAAAAGAAAAAAGCATCAAGAGCTATGTCCAAAAAAAAGAGTAATGTCAGGTCTTCTGTTTACAAAAAACACCATTATTAAAATTTAAACATATTCTATATTTTGAGAAACACTGCAAGCATCAGACCTCTGACATCACACTAACAACTGAGTTTGTTATCTGTTTGCATGAAAGGACTTTGGAACCATGGTGGAAAAAAAACAAAACATTTTGCAGAACATTAAATATTCTAAAAGCTTCATGTGTTTGTATTCATTTTTGTCTAAATGTTGACTAACCTTGTGTGTTTTGGGTGTTTGAGTTCTACAGCATGCACCCATGTGTTGTGCATTAACACATCCCTTTGGAGTTTTGTTTCTCACCCTTTCTCTTCCCCTCTTGTGTGTGTGATTCTGCCTCTCTGTCTGTGCTCCATCCCTCCAGTATTTCATGCTCACCTACTCATTCGCATATCCACAGGGGGGGAAAATTCCCATCCGCTGGACAGCTCCTGAAGCTATTGCCTACAGGAAGTTCACCTCGGCCAGTGACGTGTGGAGCTACGGCATCGTCATGTGGGAAGTTATGTCGTATGGCGAGCGGCCGTATTGGGACATGAGCAATCAAGATGTAAGTTAGTTGGATTAGTTTTTTTTTTTTTTTGTTTAGACACATTGTTCTTCATACAATCTCCAAAGCTAACTGGAACTTCAACAGAGAGTGACATTTTAGGGTCATCAAATCTCTGTAACAACTGTCAGATGCTATCTATCGTTATAAAAAATGTTTTGACAGTTGTATTGCCAGTCTTTCAAAAGATTTTTGAGAAGGTAATAAACATATTTTGATATGGCATGTTCTTTTGAAATTGAACTCATCCTGAGAAAGTGTTTTTTAATACCCCCAGTATATCTGTTTATTCTCCTTTAGGATAGATGTGTCATGTCAACCAAAAAAACAAAAAAGCTTCTCAGTTGAATAAAAATCATTTCAAAACTAAATCTCTTAGGGGTATTAACAATTTTGGCACTAACTGTAAATGCCAACAGGGTGTGTCATTTCTTTCCTGCCATCACAAATGTAAGCACTGACTTTCCTAAACTTTATGGACTTTGAATGAATATGTGGAGAAGAACTTTCAGTGTTAGGTACTGTATAGTGGATGATCCACCATACAGTACCTAACCTGGGAACCTTGTTAGATTGAATGGAATTATGAAGTTTTTAAAATATCGACAGTTGAAAATTATTTGCAAACATAATATTATTTGTAAATGTAATATTTCTGTTTTCTTTGCTAAGGTGATAAATGCCGTAGAGCAGGATTATCGACTGCCCCCACCCATGGACTGCCCCACAGCCCTACACCAGCTCATGCTGGACTGCTGGGTGAAGGAAAGGAACCTGCGGCCCAAATTCACCCAGATTGTTGCCACGCTGGATAAACTTATTCGCAATGCAGCCAGCCTCAAATTGGTCACCAACAGCACACAGTCCACTGGGTAAGTCCTATATAGGATTATGGACATTTCACATTAAGTGCATATCAGTTCTGTCAGTAAGAGCTTGAAAGTAAATACTTGATTATTTGTTTTAGATGTACAGGCAATTAAAAAAACAAATGTTGGAGATGCTTTCAGTTTCAATAAGGTTTTCAACTGTGTTGAAACCTTTGCAAAAATCTCTTCTGGTGTGATCAAGGCATATGTTTCAAGAGTAATGAAATATATTTTATTTGCTAGTAAGGTTATCTAATGGGCTGTTTGACTTGGGGTGTTATGTCTGGTCAGTCTTTTTGCACCTGAGCTCAAATGGTTTGCAAAGATTCTGGACAAAGTGTACATAACTGATTCAGCTGTAGGAGTGATTTGAGACCATATAAAGTGTACATGCAAATCTTTATTACTCACAAATGGAGCGTTAAACAATACACACATCCAAATTACCACTGCTCAATATCGCCCCTAAAGCAGGTCATCCAGCAACTGGGAGTTCAGTCAATAACGTTGCATCTACATTTAGCTGATTAATCTACATTTGAAACGTATTTCTTGGAAATAGTTCAGAGCTCAGAAGGCTGTAGAGTTGGAGGATATAGTAAAGGGGTGACCTACCTTTCTGTCCCTGCATCAGGATCTTTCTGTCTTGAGGGAGGGCCTCAGACAATCCTGGGTTGGGCTCACGAGGGAGACAAGGGTCTCGATTGGCCACTGGAGTGACGTTCTTAGAAGATTAGGCTTGTGGTTAATTAGCTCGATTAGGGCGATGTAAAAAAGAGATGTGAGCGTCTTTTAATTAGCCACTAACAAGATATTAAGCGGGCCAGCAGAGGGGTGGCCTCCTGCCGACAAACTTAACAGGGGAGTAGTGTGAGATGGCACTGCAGAGCCGGTCGACTGAAGTTTCAAAAACACTGTCTGACATGATGTCCTTTAATTGTTGTACAATGAATTTAGAAGTACATTACCAAAATGGCTTCAGTGCCATGATGTTTCATGCCGGTGCCATGAATAATGTCCTTTCCACTTTATATTTTGCTGTTTTGATAACAAAATAGATTCACATTAGGCATGAGCCTGTATAAAATACTCATGGTACAACCTTATTTAAGAATATCATGGTATTAAGGCATTAAGTTTTCAAATAATTCTCTGTAAAACAGAAAAGCTACAGTTTTTTGTATGAGTGCTGTTATAATTTAACAATATAATTTTTTTATTACTTTCATTAGACTTGAACAAGAGAAAATAATGTGTCCTAAGCTCTTATTAGTTTTTCAGTAAACATGCATATTGCACAGAATTCTATGATTTTATTTTTCTACATATGCTCTTTTATAAAACAAGTATGACAAGCTGATATGAGCTGGTTAGTCAGGCTAACTGCTCCGCTAGAGGCCACAGTTGGATGCCTAAAAGACATGCCTCTCATAGATTGTCATCCATAGTTTTAAAACAGTGTCACCCTAATGGGTAACGGGTGGTCCTCCTTTAGCTTCCATACCATGACTGTCCATGTTTGTGTGTCCAGAAATAATCAGAAAAGGTTTAGCAGCCGTCTTTGGCAGTGCCAAACAACAAGTGGGGAAGGGGAATTGCTGCATTACTCTCTACTCCATATAGCTAGAGAAAACTCCTGCTTTTTGGTATTTTATAAAAAAGACTTTAAACCGTAGGAATGATATGAGGTAAAAATGTTGTGATTTTGAAACCATAACCTTTATATTAGTAAGGGTCCATGCCTAATTCACACTTGACAAACTCAACATAGCATGTCCCCAAACTTCTTAAAATGTAAAGCATCAAATAGGCCCTTTGTAGAAACGGATACACCTCCTCTGTTAGGATTCTCATAGCTCTTTGTGAATTTAGGTTTGACTTTTAGCAAACTTACTAGCTAGCTCACAGGATTATCAACCTTTGCTGCTGTGCCACTGCCTTTGGCTTACATGTGGCCGGCAATAGTTTCAGCCCAGCCTAAGCCAACTTTAGAGAAACAGAGCTAACAATACTCAATTAAGAGAAGCCAGAGTCTGGCGTTAACGACAGCCTGAGGCCCTTGGGCTCCGAAGCACAGGCCTTGTTAAAAATCACTCCATCTGCACCACTCAATGGAGCCTCTGTATCACTGTTATTACCTCCCCCCCTACTATGCCTTTCCTCTCTCTTTCTCTCTTTTCATTCCCCTTTTAATTGTTAATGAATCTAATACCTTCAAAAAGGATGACAGAGATCAACAGAGCAGAGAAGAGAAGAGACAGTGGTGCTCTTTCTCTGGGCCTGCTCCCTCAACTGTTTCTGCTCATTTACCTTCCCTCACCTCCTCCGTCATCCTATACACCTCCACCTCAACTCTTGTTTATCCTCTCTAATTCACTGTTAGCTTTTACACAATTTTATTTAAACTTCCAAGGTGGTCTCTTTATCTTTAGCAATGATTAGGGCTGGGTTTTTTTGTTTTTTGTTTGTTTTTTTGCAAAAATGTCCAAAATACTGTACTTAAATTTTAAGGATCAAAGAAGACATTTAAGAAACTTAAATGCACACAGTGTATTCTTGCATCATGAGTCAGTCACAGGTTACCACTAGTACATGTGAACATGGTCTGTGATTACATTCCAGAGATATTTTTGTGTTTTCAAAGTGTGTCTGTCCACCTCTTTGAATCTGTGTTCCATTCATCCGTTGGTTGTGTTAGCTCTTACAGAAAGTACTGTAAATCCAGCAATTGCCTGCCTAAAGGCCTAACATTCATACAACGCAAGCCAAACTAATGTTCTTCCAGATGGTCTAGATTTGATTTTAACTGACCAAAACAACCACATGAAATCCATTCTTTACAGATCAGATTTAAACCATGTTTGTGAAAAGGTTTACGAATGGGAATGCACCCAACAACATAAATTGAATTTCAAAGGTGTTTTTCTGTGTTGCCAGTGCCAGTGACACACACATTGACATTGCATTGCAAAAGAATGAGCAGAATGGAAGACAAAAGAAAAAAAAGGAAAAGATGATTACAGGATTCATTGAGGCTTCTGGAAATTTTACATGAGTTAGACAGAAATGCTAAAAAATCCATTGATTACTACCACATGACCATGCCTCACCAGCAGCAGTGCCAGCATCCACCACCCAAGCCTACGGCCAGTCTCTCCACGACCATAAAAGTCCCTAGCCTCATTGCACAAAACTCCTTACATCCTGCATGGAGGAGGAGAGTAGGAGAAAAGAGAAGGAGATTCAGAGAAATGGAGAGGTGGCGCTTGGGGGGTGAGGTTGGCCGGTAGAGGCAATAGAGCAGTGAGCTTAACCCTCTCTCTCTGTCTCTCTTTCTCTCTCCTCCTTCCCTGCTCCTCCCCTGATGTAGGGTATCCCAGCCCTTGCTTGATCGCTGTGTGCCAGACTATACCACTTTCACCACTGTGGGGGACTGGCTGGATGCCATCAAGATGGGCCGCTACCGTGACAACTTTGTCAACGCCGGATTTGCCTCCTTTGACCTGGTAGCCCAGATGACGGCAGAGTGAGTGGAGCTAATCAGGGCTAAAGTGATTGACTGTGTCGACTTTGAGAGTCAAATTAGAATTATACGAATTGACCTTGAGGGAGTAAAAATAACCTCGTAGTTAAATTAAAAAGGGTGTGGAAGCAGTTGGCCTTTAGCAGAAACTAAGGGAATGACAAAGTCAAAACCTTAACAATAAAGCATATTTTATCAGTTTAGTTGGTTTAATAGAAATCTCGCTTTTCTTTTGAAAAAAAGGAAATTGTTGTATACTGTTACTGTTTGACAGTATGCACAATATATCTTGGGTAAAGACACCATTCTTTAATAATATTAACACAAATATTTAACAGACAATTTAGATAATCATGAGCCTTGTAAAGAAACACATTTGTTGCAAAACTTAAATGTAAGCAGTATAAAAGAGCATTGCAGCTTGTAAAACAAGCTTCGTAATTATCATTTTTAGCTGATAGCTGACCCAGCATTTGTCATGTTTACAAACAGGAAATGATGTCACAGAAACCATGTAAATCAGAGGCTGGTGATGATCAAATAAGTGAATTAGGAATATAATGATAAATAAATCGTTCTCATTAGCTGTATAATAAGCAGTGGAGGTGGGGGTAATTTGTTTCAATTTGGCTAGGCTGACAGGTGTGGCGTACTGTGGCTCTCTGTTGCCCTTAATGGCCAGTAATTCCTCTAATGGTTCCCATTTATTTTAATTTCATCCACCGCTGCTATGGTGAAGGGGATGGCAAAATATGAAAGAAAAAAATACACTCTTCATTTGTTCCTTGCACTTTGATTTGACAGAATCAGAATGGACGTGAATATGTGTGCCTGTTTCTCTGTGAGTCCATATCTTCATACTCAGAGCCACAGAGTCATTGGTGCTATCTCTATTTAGAATAAGAATAAGAGACAAGATCTGCTCTCTTCCCACCTGTTCGCTGGTGACATCAAATAAGCGAGAGGAAGCTAGAGGGTCCTTTAATGTTGCTGGACAGTGCTAGAGACCCTATCATTAAATTACACCATATAAACAATGACAGAAAATTCATGAGTCCTCTCTGAATATTTTTAAGTTGAGATTAAAGATTAATTTTGTCATTAAAGTATTTATTATAAGTGTCTACAGTACTAAAAAAAAGTGTTAAACCTGAGATTATTTGTTTACCTGAAAACTCTGATTATCTTCTAAAGAAGGTTTTATCAGTAGTACGTTAGGCTTCCAGAGAGTCCTCCAAAGTGTGCATTGGAAAATTTAAAAAGTGGACAACTGGAAGACAAAAGAAGTATCAGGCCTACAAATAACACCTAAAGCAGATAAAAGGCTTCTGAAAAAATGTTGAGCTTAGCTACAGTATAGCAAATATCCAAAAAATGCATATCCTTCAGTACACCCTCTGCTATTGCAATTTTTCACTTAGCTTATTTGTTCTAAAAAAAACAGTTTAGTCTTTCAAAATTGTTTTAGATTTAGTAATTTTCACAAGTTAAAATATAGAAATACAAACTTATAGTACTTTTATGATGGACCGCTGAAAATGTCTAAATGTCCAATTTACAATTGGGCCGGCATAAGATTCCCATGATATGATAATCCTCAGTAAAAATAAAATGTTTTTACTCAAACATTTTAAACAAAAATGTTATGCAGCATCTAATGGTTTTGTAAAACATTTTTTGCCACTATTGGCCATTATTGACAGTTACCAGACAAGAAATTGGAAGAGAGAGAAGGGGGGGAGACATGCAGCAAAGGTCCCAAGGTCAGGAATTGAACCTAGGGCTGCTGCATCGACGACTGTAGTCTCTGTATATGGGGTACCGCTCTACCACCACAGCATGCAATGCCCCTCAGTGCTATATTTAAACAGAACAGCAACTATTATCAAATCTAAAATAAGCTAACACTGTGTTTATTAGTATAATAAGATTAAACTATAGTTTTAAAGCAGTATCACCTTAATTAGATTGATGGGTGGTGCTCCTTTAGTTTCCATGGCATGGCTGTCCATGTTTTTTTAACCCAGAATTATTTCCAAGCAGCCCAATTTGGTAGTAAATAAAGAAAAAGTGTACCAGGCTTCTATCAGCCAGTTGGCCAGCAGTAATCAGCAACACATTTGGCATGAGCAGTGCTACATTACTTTATGCATCACAAAACTAGACAAAACTTGCTGTCACTCCAGCACTTCTTCTGGCATCCTGTTGCAAGGACATTAATTCGTAGGAACGGAATGGCAAACAATTTTAGTAATTTGGAAACAGTAACTTTTTATAACCTTTTGGCCCTTAATAACCAGCCTATGTTTAAGTGGTACTCAGTTACATTTTGACACATCTTCAATTTATCCCTTTGTTTGAGGTGTATTTTAATGCCTAAGTGGTTGACAGGCCACAGTTAAGTAGCTTTACAAACAAAGCAAATTCCCATGAAAATAGCCAGGTTCTTGACTGAAAGTAGCGACAAAGCAATCGCTGATTTAAGAAAAAATTTTAATAGACCTTCCAAAATCACAAAGAAATAATGAAAAGAACTAGTGTCCGCAATTCTTAATTTTTCCCTACCTTGAGTTAAATTATGGGCTGGTGTAAACAATGTGAAGTTTGCCAGCTGCCAAACAGTAGTTGAGTTTGTTCTTCAATCATTAACCATAGTTATGGCCTTTGACTCTTCCTCTCGCCCACCTTCTGGGTAACAGAGGCTTGTTTCATTAAGACTGCCACTCTTTCCATCCGTTTTGCTAACATGCACTCCGGAAGCCGTTTTATGGGTGATTGCCCAGGTGCCTGATCCCACCTGGTTCAGTTAGTGTTCACTTTTGATTGAAAGTGAAACTACCCCTTTATCTTTGGCTGGTTTGATGTTTGTCCTCCTTTTTTATGACACAGACACCTGTTCTCATTTATTAATTATTTCTCCACAGGGACCTGCTGCGGATAGGGGTGACGTTGGCTGGTCATCAGAAGAAAATTCTTGGTAGCATTCAGGACATGAGACTACAGATGAACCAAACACTTCCTGTCCAGGTGTGAGCAGCAGGACACACAAGACGGATGCAGTCAAAGGACAGCCAGACAAGAAAAGGGGAGAAACTGTGCCAGAGAGGGCCACAGGAAAACCCTAGCTGCCTGACCCATCTCTGCCAACTAGACACTATGAAACTGGCTTGCAGTGCCTAAGAATATTTTTTTCTTTAATTCAATACCACTTACATTTCCTGTGCCCACTCTTTTGTTCTTTGCATTGTTTCTTTCTTCCATCAAGAATTGGTATGTTTTTGAAAGATGAGGACCTTTCCCCAATTCCCATGTGTGCCTCACCAACTCTAGAACGGGTTGATGTTTGCATGCATGTTTATTTGTCAAGTTGGCCTTAGTCATGGTCTGATCCTCATGCAAGACCCTATTTTCTTGACCTTCAGAGCGTAATAAGACATGGTAAAGGATGAACTTCCCTTGCGCAAAGGTAATCAAGGTGATAGGACATATCTGTGCCAGACCACAGGAGGCAGAGGAATTTCCCCAATAGAAGCTGTTTTACTGTGCATGTGTGTTATTCTCCATCTTCATATTGAAGGTGTGTTACCTAAAAGGGCAGTAGCTTGGAGAGACATGGAGTTGTGAAGGAAACTTTAAACGTGCTGCAGTCAAAGATTAAGAGAATGACAGATGTCAAAGGAAGGGAGACACGGTTTTTGGACACCTGCTACGACTGTTGGGTCACCAGGCACCCTCTTCACTACGACCTGAAGTGGCATAGGATTGTTCCTCTCCTTGATGACACCTACTAATCAACTATGTTTTTTTTACACATGAAATAATTTCCTCTGTTCGCAAATGTTCTGTTTCCATAAGAAGTTTTTTTTTTTTTCTCTCATATGCATTTTTGAGAGAACCGTGGCCAGTCCAACCAGTACCCTGTCTTCTGGACACTTTATGTGACAAGGGGAAAAAGGACTGTGGCAACACTGTTTGAAAGATTTCCTGGCCTTTTGTGTGCATTTTTTTCAATGTGAGTGTCTACTTGTGTGTGTGCGCACATGTGTGTATGTATGTATGATTAACGAGTGTTTGGACGTGCTAGAGTGCACCTGGTTGCATACAAATATACTGTACAATACAGCTTCCGCAATTTGACATCATGAATTAACGCATGAACTGAACTGTAATAAGCAGACACTATATCTAAAATAATTACGCTATACTCTGTGGACAGCTGTTAAACATTCACCTTTCTTTATTGGATCCCCAAAATGGACATTGATCACACACACACACACACATCCCACCCACACACAATCATGACTGATGCTTTTATTTCTACTTACTATTATCTGGATTTAGAAATAATCTTTTTTTTTTCTCTATGTTTCTTGACATCCTGCCCTGTGTATTTATTTGTACCTTACCCACCAACCCATGATCCCTCATCAAAATAAGGATGGACCAGGCTGTTTGGGGAAAGTAAAACAATCAGAGAGAGAAATGAAACTCCAAGAGAAGTCATCTGATGAATTGATGATTAATAAACAAAGTAATTGCCTATATATTGGATTTTGTATTTTTGTTGTTGTTCTAAACAGCCTGTACAGGTTTTGTAACAAAAGTAAGATAAATGACTAAAGAAAGAGTTGTTGTAAAGTGTTTGTCTCAGAGTGAAATCATCAGCTCGTAATGGATGTCAAGAGAGAGAAAGAAACGAACACTGCTCATGTTCAATTGCTGGTAATAACGTGCTGCCTTTTTTTTCTGTATACATTATCTCAGTGTTGACTATGTAGGTGTGTACGAGTTTATGTGTGCTGCATAAACCTGATATTCAGCCTCCCCAGCCCCATTTTCATTCTCTACATAAAGAGCATTTGTGAAGCACTGGGCTGTTTCTAATTGTCTTCTAGGCACATAATTTTTATCTCCCATGAACCACTGAACTGTTGTCCAACCCATTTTACTTAAGCCTGTCAAGAGGTTTGTAAGGGAACAGTCCAAGGAATAGTGTTGCATCAAACTAATCGCTTCAACTTTGTGTTATTTTGTTCAGACTTGACGCGGGGGGGGGGGAGTCTATTACAGGACTTCTGGTTTCTGCTCCATCTAACAGGATCCTCATTAGAGAATCCACTGCTGTCTGGCGGGAGAAACCTATTGGTCTTTTTCTGTCAGCTCGATTAATGCAGCAGCCAATCAGGCGTTGCAGGGATATGCATGTGCAGCACACAGGCATTTGCAGACACAGGGCAGGCATACCTATCATTATCTCTCATTCATTTCCTGTCTGACCTGCAATCACCCTGTCTCAAGCTCTGGGTTCTGCATGATTAGCACAGAGCAGGATCAACAGTATGAGGAATACAGGCCAGCCAAAATCTGGAGCAAGCTTCATCTTAACTCACAGCAGCTGCATCTCTGAGGCCATGCTATATGTGCTTCTCACATTAGGGTGTTTGGGCCCGGTAGATCAGGGAGTGGGGCCGTATCTCTGCTGTGATCTGTAAGATAGCCGCCATATTGTTTGAATTGGAGTTGATCAGTGCAACATGTGAATACATATCCTCATGATATTGCAATGTTTTTGGCACTGCAGTAGGTTTTTCAAGTTCTTTTAAGAAAGGTAACATGCAAAACAACATATGTTCCCTACTTTGTAATGATCCATTTTTTACCATGAGCAGATCATTTTACCAATGTAAAATTATGAAGAGCTTCCTAACCTGTAACAGTTAATAGCAGTTTAACATTTTTGTACTAACACAGTGTAGTAAAGAACTTTTAATTTGTCGTCATCAAAACAATACATTCAGATTTTTCAAATATTTTGGCAGAACTCACCTTATTGAAAAAGACTGATATAGTACATGTTTTCATAGTGATGGCAAATAGAATTTGAGCATTGCCATGAATTCCCAATATCACTTTCTTCTTCTTCTCCAGGCATAGCTCCTCTGCCACTATAATTTACATGTGACTCCAAATCAAATGCTGTTGATGGGCACTGAAATACAGAAAAGTGGGCGGGATAAAGGGGCTAAACACAATCAGATGGCATACATACATGTTCAAAAGAAGTGGCAGCCTGGAGCCTTTGTAAACTATTGATGAAGTGCACATGATGCTTTGAGGTCTGGAGCTGTGTTCACTAGAGTCAAACTGGCCATGAGTGATGTGCTCAAGTTGCAGCATTTTCACCTATTTAAAAGATTAACGCATTTTAACTGCTAACTATTAATCTGTAGTTTATTTTTTTGTTCAGTTGTGCAAATTTTATGCGTTTACTGTGCACAAAAAGGAAAAAAAAAACATATTTGCTGGCTTTTGTGTTCATCCATCATGCTGCATGTGACTGAATTTAAGATGGACTGTTACATTTATGGGTGTATGTGTGTGTGTGTGTGTGGAATAAAACCAATGCTATTTTATAGGAAAAACAGTTTGACCACCAGAGTATAGACTGTCAGTTATGGTTATCATTTTGTGTGCCAATAAGAATCTAATCATCCAAACATTCCTCACTTTATCTTCTCTGTTTCACATATACTGCAGAACATGGCAGATTACACTCCCTACTAAGAACTCTCACCCTCCACACACTGAGCACTCTCTAGTTTTGTTTCCATACATGTCTGTTTTAAATAAATATACACAGTGAATTTTTTTTTTTGTGCTCTAACATGTCCACAGGCCTGTTGTCTTTTGGTCACTTTTATATTACTTTTTAGTTTTTTCTAATAATAAGCAACATTTGTCAGAGAGTACTGTACATGATTAGTAAAATAGGAACAGTGGGGCTGGAAGAATGAAATGCAATTGTTACGTCTTCTTTGAAAAGCATTGAGATGTATTTAATGGTGCAGACATACACAACAAATTACTAAAAGAAGATGCATTCTTGTAGAAATATTTTTAAAAGACCCTTTTTTGCAATTAAATTATTTAAGAAATGTGACCCTATCTCCCATCTGGTTCTTTGTTGGTCTTTGCATTGATAATTCCTCCACATGGAAAGTGTTCTCTGTTCTTTAGGTACCGTGCCAGTTTATAATCACACTCATGCTCCGCAGTCAAGTAATTGCCCAAGACAAACACATTCAATCTCACCACATATGTTTTCATTCTCTTCCTTTTATGATTATTACCAGAACTAGCCATTCAGTACTTATTAAAATTTCATTTTTAACTTTAATATAGCCAACAATCAGCTAGAAAAACGTTTTAGGTATGCATTTGAAATCCCAAAAACTAACTGCACTTTTTCATACGGAATTGCTCATTTTTCATCAAAAGCTTTGCGATGTTGGTTCTGTTTCTGTTCCAGAAGGATTTCAGCTGCAGTGTTGCCCCTGCTGTGGAAAAACCTGAGGTCATTCAAAGTGGCTGATTTTCAAAATGTGCTTTATATAACCTGTCTTTAGCTACAAACAAAAGCAATAATCCAGACTTAACCTCTTTTAATGCTGCTTTAGGTCTCTGCTGCAGCTGCCAATATGAAAATAAATAATCGTTCCACCATAATCACAATTCATATGTTTGATTCAAATATCAAATTAAGCTTGCTAGCTTTCACTTTTACAAAGACAAAGGACAAAATACTCAATACAAATTTTAAAAAAGTACAATTATGGGAAGCGGCACCGTGTGGCGCGGCAGTAGAACATACAACCCCTATACGGACGCCTTAGTCCTCGATGCAGCCATCCCAGGTTTGAATCCTGACCCCAGAGACTTATACCTGGGAGTAGCCAGACACTTCCTGTCTGCCTACTTTGGAAAAATAAAAGTAAATGCTAAAAGCACTGCAAAAAATATACAAAACAAAATATCATAAAAAAACTGATCAAATACTTGCTAAATGTGCTAAACTTGAAAACACTCAAGATATCTTGTCACATACGCAGTTATACAAGTACAAGAGTGAATTGTATGCTGATCCTCTCTATACAGAGTTAAGCCAAAAAATATTCATGACCCTGGCAGAGTTAGATGTACTTATTTTCATTGAACCAATAAATTTGTTTCTGGCTGGAATTGAGACAATCCTCTCTCTAAAGGGAATAAAATGTTATTTTTTTGAGGCAAACTTCTGACACACATGCAAGAAACTCTCAGGAGACAATTTTCAAAGTTTAACAGATTAATTGGAATACAATGAAGATGGTGATGCAGTGTCTTGAGGTTCCTTTAACACAGGTAGGTTAGTTCACTGCGAGGGGAAGGTCTGATAGATGAGTGGAACAAAACAGGAGATGAGCGTTTGTGATCTGTTCTTACAGGTCCGAGGTTGATGATGTAAGCCAGGGAGGAATAAATAGAGTTTAGGGGATGTTGGTCTATGTGGTGAATAGGTCTATGAGCGGAAATACTGAGTGAGGTTGAGTTAAGCATGGGAGGGTTGAGGCTAAGATGTTCCAGAAAGGGGGAGCTGAAGGTTGCTGGTCATGGGAAATGGTAGTCCGAAAGGTTGTGGCTTTAGAAGGTTTTGAGAAAGAATCCAGGAAGTCTCACTGAGTAGAAACTCCAGATAAGAACCTGGAAGGTAACCTTGAGAAAGATAGGAAGTGCCATAAAGCAAATGGAACCGACAAAGAGTTTAACAACTCTGGAAATAATCACAGGTACCAGATAGGTTGACACTTAGGCCTCGAATGACGAGCGGCAAGCTCCTCTTAGGCCACATCCACATGAAGCCAGGTTTGAGAGTATCCACAAAACATTTTGTTCAGGTAGGGAATCTTGTCTGCATGAAGACTACATTTGCAAAACCGACTACATTTGAAAACTGCTCCCAGAGTGAAGTTTGGGAAAGTTTGAAGCCACCCCCTGGGGCTGCTCCATGGAGCTTAAATGCAGGCTCTGCAGAGAGACAGTAAGAGGGACTCAAGACTAACTGAGATAGTTCACATTTAAAGCAAACAAGCAGAAAAAAACTACAGAATTATAATTTAGGGATACATTACATAATGAACCTTATTCCCAAGGTTATGCTGGATGTGTGCAGAAAATTACAGTCTGTTCAGATACCCTAAATGGTTGTACAGTGGTATGTGATTCATTACAAAGTCCTGTAGTTTAAGGACAAAAGTTATTTTCCAAAGGCGCTGATTGTTGGCCAAAATGGTTCTATACCTGTTGCCTGTTTTCAGCAGTTGAAACGGGCTGTTGTTGGGGTGGTACTAATCCTTGACAAATCGTGTAGCTCTGGCAAAACATAGTTTCATGTGAATGTCTTTCAAGAATTTGACAGCTGACCTTCAGTAGCCTCCCAATCCTCAGTTTAGCTTAGGTAGACCTTCTGACTCCCAAATACAGCTTTTTACTAAACCAGGATGTAATGCTCAGTGTTGTTGTGACTATGAATCTGAATATATTATTTAATATTAATACGTTAATATTTTATCAAATAATATTTCGGTTTGTTAAGGGTTGTCCTGTAAATACCAGCCCAGTAAGGCGGTGGCATTAGGACACAATCGAAAAGAGTGAGCAAAGCTTTGACATTATTGAACAGCATAAACTCTGCACACACATGGAATGAATTCACACAATTTCTTAAAATACAAGAATTTATTAACAAAAATAAGTCAACTCAAAGTCAAACATATTTCAATCAACAAACTCTTTACTATGCTAAAACAATTCAACTAACTACCAAGCAGAATTAAATAATAAGCAAGATTAATGTGCTTTGTACAATATAAACAAGTTGATTAAAGATGGTTGAAACCATGACCGAAAAAGTGATGCAACATTACCATGCAATGTTTATGTTTGAGAACCAAGGATTAGCTTGAAGAATCTGGAAATGAAGTTGAGTTAGTCTTGGAACTAACTTAGGCAATAATTGGCATACCTTTAAACAACCATTCACAATACGTGTTCTTACCTGATAGCTTAGCACCAGAATCAAACACACACCTTTAAATACTGTTAATAAAAGGGTTAAAATGCATAAGCGTGGATGGCGCGTTATGGCCGATCTTGTGTGTTTAAAATCACCCTTTAAATAAAGTTTGTCTTAACCTTAAAAACACACAAACACAGAACACAAAACTGAGCATGTGGTGAGCAGATAGCCTGCTAGCACCAAGATAGCTGAGTTCAACACAAACAAAACCAAACTTCATGAAATAAAAAAATGTTCAGATCATTTCATCCTAAATCTTTCACGCTGTCACTCTGCCCAAACCTAACCTCATGAACCGTGCTGAGGAGGAGTTGTTCGGGCGATGACAAAGTTTGAAGAAACGTCTACTTTGAACGAAGGTTAATTTCAGCTAACCTCTGAAGCTGTTAGGGTGGGGGGCGGCTCGTTGTCGGACTGACCAAGCTGCACATTACCACGGTGATGCGGTCTTTGTTGTCCTCCTTGAGACCGGGAAACTGCTCCACTCGGCTTCGTGGAGACATCGTCTCTGCAGGGAATTCTCTGGAACACAGTTTGCTTCTGCAGGCCTCAGGGAGAAAATCAGGCAATGCTTGTGCCTTAATTATTCTCGTTCTTGAATGAATACCGGATACACATACAGTGATTCATTCGTACTGAACTTGTGCATATGATCGCGTGATCTTATGACACCCTTGGATCGAGTTGAAGAGTTATGTTTGTTTGCCAGCAAAGAGACATTAGTGCGCTGTGCCTCCCCTGTCACGGTCGTCACCGTCATGGAAGAGAGCAACTTGTGGGAGAAGTGGGGGTTTTATACAGGCAGTCGCATCATGGGAAGTCCGCTGTTACAGTTTGCTTGGCTGTGCCAGAAATAGGTTAAATGCACCTTATTTTGAAAGTTCCAGAAATGTTTGTACCGAATTTTAAAGTTGCAATCCATGGCTGTGGGTCCTAACAGTGTGCTTTACACAACATCAGAATAGAAAACCCTTGGCATCGCTCAAAGACCCAAAATATCCACAGTTCAGTCAGGAAGTACAGACTATGTTTTGGCATCTTGGTCTGAGTTTGGATATTGTTGGAACAGGTCTGGTCAGAGATATGGACAACTAGGTTCTTCCTACTCCTCATCTTCTCCAAGAGGGTCCTGCAAATGTTTAGGGTCTTGCAGTGTTTCTTGCTGAAACTTATCATCAATATTTGCCTTATTGATGTGCAACATCTAAGACTTTATACTTTTCCGTATAGACTGTTTTCCCTCTGTCTTATCTACAGACTTAACAAGAGTGTAGGAGCTATGAGGGACCAAATCAGCATGAGCACGAAAACAATGCAGCACACATTATGAGCATTCACCCTTGTGGAGCTCCTGTGTTGACAGTGATGATATCCCTGAACCAGTAATGTTCAGATATCATATCCAGTTTTTGTCTTACCCCGTAGCTCCTCTCTTTTTATTTACTCTCTTCAAATAAACATGGAGCCTTTAGTCTGTTCTCTGGCTGGTAACTGTAAAGAAAATATACTTCAAAATATTATACATAAGTGTATTCTTTGCATCACAGCTGGCAGAATAAATGTTAGCGCCATGGTAAAACCTTGTTTTAAAATATTATCTTTGGATAGGATAACTATAAGATCCGGTGTTGTTTTATGTGGCAGTAGTCTTTTCGTAATTTGTTCTCATAATTAATATTTATATGTTTATTATGGCACTGCCTTGGCAAAAATGTCTTACAAATCCCATATAAAAAAATAATATTATGCATAACTGTAAACATCCTGATATGGACACAGAGAGCTTAATATAGGTTTTAATTTGTTTAGGCTAACTCAGTCAGTAACTACTTCTTTAGTGATCAATGTGTAGTAGAATCTGTCAGTTTGAGGTAAATCTGGACCAATGCCAAAATGAACTGGAAGACTGTATACTTTCCTCCAGCTATTGACATAGTGTCACATTACTCCAAGCTGGAGAATATTGATTATCTGCAGGCCCATTTCATCAAAATATGTCATTTAACGCAAAATAAAATTATTAAGAAGTCAATAAAGATGAATTTCTTATCCCCTCTTGGTCTGTGAGGCAGCATTAGCATAAATATTGTCATGCATTCACATGCCTTAACCACATGTCGGTCAGGAGTAGGATCAATGAAAACACGATCACACAGCAGTAAAAAAAGAAATCCGCTTTCTTACAACATCCTTGCTGACTCCTGATTTTCAAAGCCGGGCTGCTTTCATTCAGTCTTAGTCCCCTTAGTCTGTTTTCTCTCCCCATGAGTTCCCCAATAACACCCACACACCCATTCCTTCACTACTTTTCATCTTGTCTCATCTCCTCTGCCATAATTCCTCTGATTTACTTTGGCTCAGAACAGCTAATTGGTCACGTCTGTACAGTGACATGGGGACCTGATATAATTGCTGGACAAATAGTGAGGCATTTAGCTTGAGACCTGTCTCAAGCAAGCTGTACACAGACACCAACCAACTGGAAAGCCTAATTACCACTTTAGCCTCACAACTCGCTAATTGGCAAATCCTCCTAACAAAGAAATATAGAAATATAGGTATCTTTGTGTGTGTGTTAATCAGTGCATTTGTTTTCTCCCTTCAATAAAAAGGCATGTGAAATAAATGAAATACTTAAAAAACAGCAGCAGATGTGAAAACTAAAAAAAATTTGAAAACACTGCAGTGGTATTAATTACAAGTGTTGTTGCCATTGTGTTATCCTGGAATCACTCTGCTAATTAGATTTACTGTATTGGTTCAACTAAGTCCAGACTTTCTTCACAATTGTTTCAATGTTAGGTAAATAATAGTTCAACATTTTTGAAGTTGAGGGGATAGTCCTTTACATACAGCAGATAGACGTTACTTCATAGTGAGTTTGTAGAAATTACAAAAACTATACGCCTGAGCAATGTCCGTGTTACCACAGGAATGTTTGCTGATTTTGCCTGCCGGCTGTATCAATCCTCCTCAGGTGATTTGGTGGATCAGATGATTATGAACTGGATGATTCTGTACTAGACCTGAAAAACCACATGTATATACCATTTTGATGTTGTTGCACAATTCTCAATTTGATCCAAAATCCAAAGGTTTACTCCATTCTTGACAGACCTAGAGATGACCTATAAGTGGCAGCTCCTAAGACAGGCTGATACACTCAGCAGCCTCAACCAACAGAACTCCACATAGTAATATGGAAGTTATTCGGCTGAAATAACAGTGCCACACTTAACAACATTCTCTTATAAAAACTTTTGGCATTTAATATAAGCTGTGACAGTGCTGTTACTTCCAGGTAAGTGCCTTTAAAAAAAAAAAAAAAAACTGTTGATCCTTGTTGTTGGGGGCCCCACATGATGAAGTTATAGATTTTAATAATCAGACTGAAGACTTACAATACTTGAGGGAAACACAAGAACCAGGGAGACAGCAACACAAGAATCCAGCAAAGAGGAAATAGAAACCAGGAACTGAAATACAGCAGAGGAATAATGAGCTACATGATGCAATCAGCGGAATGCAGAGTAACTGAGGGAAAAGGAGACTCATGGGCACAAAATGGATCTAAACACTAACTATGTCAGCACAAAACACAAACA
The DNA here is from genome assembly GCF_021462225.1 of Girardinichthys multiradiatus. Lineage (NCBI taxonomy): Eukaryota > Metazoa > Chordata > Actinopteri > Cyprinodontiformes > Goodeidae > Girardinichthys > Girardinichthys multiradiatus. The sequence continues at coordinate 20,690,047 of NC_061802.1, read as the reverse complement.
GCCGTGAATCGTGACAATAAGTAGCTTACTCTTGGAATATAAAAAAATAAAACGTGGTATGTGCAAAATACACAGTACTAATTTTTTTAATTATATAAATAATTCATATAGAGAAGATCTGTTTCTCTTCATTAAATATTGAAATTTACCTATATGCGTAAATGATAGTTCCATACAAATGATAAATGGCCTGCACTTGTATAGCGCTTTACCAAGTCCCGAGAGACCCCAAAGCGTGTTACACTAATTATTTATTCACCCATTCATACACGGACAGTGGTAAGCTACATTGTAGCCACATCTCCCCTTGGGCAGACTGACAGAAGTGAGGCTGCCATACACAGGCAGCCACCGAGCCCGTTAATCGCCAACAGGACAAACCTCTACTACTGTCGCCACCATTGCCCCAAAGAAAATAAACATCTGAAAGCCTTTGGTGACAAACTCTCATTGCCCCCTACCCCAAACAGGGGGGCATGTGTTTTATTTGCATCAAAACAAGTATCCTATTGTTGGGTATTTCAGTGCAGCTGCATGGACTTTCTGTCTGACGGGTTAAGCATGTCTGCCAGGGAAACAATATTAAACAGGGCTGTGCCGAGGGACCTAGGGTTCATTGTCAAAGCCTGGGCAGTCAGTGGGGATCTGTCTCATTTGAAAATATGGCAGCCTTCAGGTGCAGGAAGGCCATTGAACAAGCATAGTAAAATGTCAGCAAGGAGAGATAGACTGTTCTCACAGCTGAAGTTAATAAGATAGAGGCCTAATTTACAGTAAACACTGTGTAATACTAGTACCACTATGCATAACACAAAGCCTTATTTACATGGGGCTGCTAGTTATAGAAATTTATCTCACACATACAGCATACATACGTGATCTCTAGTGAATTAATGCATTGCCATGCTTTTTATCTTCTGCCAATGTTGAATCTTTATCAAAGTACATCAGTCTGGTGAATAAGAATTTAAAAAAAAAAGAAATTTCAGTTTACACAATAACAGCTTAACAAACATCTGCCGGCCACTCTTTCTTGGATGTGAATATTCAAGTTGCATCGCTGACAATTATGCACACCAGCCAAACATAATTAATCGCTCTTGCTTTGTACTTATGAAAGACGGTCACGACATTGCCAAGTCAAGGTCATTTTTTTTTCATGTCATCGGTAGGCATGAAGGGAACGGCCTTGTTCCAGCCTGACATCTCATTAACTCCTCGTCGATATTTATCAGTCTTAATCAGAGCTGTGACAGGTACGGTGTGATTACTTCCTGCGTGTGAAAGCAATCACACCTCGTCCTCCCAACTGTCCTTGATTTATTGAGGGAAAAACACTCCGACATGTTTGAGGAAGGTTGAGAGAGCTGTGTAAAAAAGAAGACTGAATAGAAAAGAGCACATTTCCAGTCTCTGTCTTATCTCTGGGAATGGTGAAAACAACATACATAAACGTTTCAGTAAGAAACCTGAGCAATAGGGACCATTCGCTTCATCAAACACTCAACAAAGTGTTAATTGTGTGTTTAAAAAAAAAAAGAGTTTAGAAAAATATAGCCCAAAAGTTTAATACATTGTTGAAAATAATTCATTAACAGCATGAGAAATACTATATTTTTTCAAAGATGCCTCATCAGAATATGGCATTTTACCTAGCAATCCCTAATAATCAAACAATATGTTTCATTGGGAATTTCTGTGATAAACCAAAACAAAGTACTGCATGACTGTAAAATAAAATTGTGGGATGCATTTGAATTCAGTACTTCTTTGCGTTGATTTGCCTCACAGATGTATGCACTATTCATACCCGTACCCCCAAGATACAAATAGCAAACCTAACTTGTACATTGATCATTAACTAACTGAAATATTTCAGGTCTTTTATTGTCTTAATACGGATGATTTTGGCATACAGCTCATGAAAACCCAAAATTCCTATCTCACAAAATTAGCATATCATTAAAAGGGTCTCTAAACGAGCTATGAACCTAATCATCTGAATCAACGAGTTAACTCTAAACACCTGCAAAAGATTCCTGAGGCCTTTAAAACTCCCAGCCTGGTTCATCACTCAAAACCCCAATCATGGGTAAGACTGCCGACCTGACTGCTGTCCAGAAGGCCACTATTGACACCCTCAACCAAGAGGGTAAGACACAGAAAGACATTTCTGAACGAATAGGCTGTTCCCAGAGTGCTGTATCAAGGCACCTCAGTGGGAAGTCTGTGGGAAGGAAAAAGTGTGGCAGAAAACGCTGCACAACGAGAAGAGGTGACCGACCCTGAGGAAGATTGTGGAGAAGGACCGATTCCAGACCTTGGGGGACCTGCGGAAGCAGTGGACTGAGTCTGGAGTAGAAACATCCACAGCCACCGTGCACAGGCGTGTGCAGGAAATGGGCTACAGGTGCCGCATTCCCCAGGTCAAGCCACTTTTGAACCAGAAACAGCGGCAGAAGCACCTGACCTGGGCTACAGAGAAGCAGCACTGGACTGTTGCTCAGTGGTCCAAAGTACTTTTTTCGGATGAAAGCAAATTCTGCATGTCATTCGGAAATCAAGGTGCCAGAGTCTGGAGGAAGACTGGGGAGAAGGAAATGCCAAAATGCCAGAAGTCCAGTGTCAAGTACCCACAGTCAGTGATGGTCTGGGGTGCCGTGTCAGCTGCTGGTGTTGGTCCACTGTGTTTTATCAAGGGCAGGGTCAATGCAGCTAGCTATCAGGAGATTTTGGAGCACTTCATGCTTCCATCTGCTGAAAAGCTTTATGGAGATGAAGATTTCATTTTTCAGCACGACCTGGCACCTGCTCACAGTGCCAAAACCACTGGTAAATGGTTTACTGACCATGGTATTACTGTGCTCAATTGGCCTGCCAACTCTCCTGACCTGAACCCCATAGAGAATCTGTGGGATATTGTGAAGAGAATGTTGAGAGACTCAAGACCCAACACTCTGGATGAGCTAAAGGCCACTATCGAAGCATCCTGGGCCTCCATAAGACCTCAGCAGTGCCACAGGCTGATTGCCTCCATGCCACGCCGCATTGAAGCAGTCATTTCTGCCAAAGGATTCCCAACCAAGTATTGAGTGCATAACTGTACATTATTATTTGAAGGTTGACGTTTTTTGTATTAAAAACACTTTTCTTTTATTGGTCGGATGAAATATGCTAATTTTGTGAGATAGGAGTTTTGGGTTTTCATGAGCTGTATGCCAAAATCATCCGTATTAAGACAATAAAAGACCTGAAATATTTCAGTTAGTGTGCAATGAATCTAAAATATATGAATGTTAAATTTTCATCACTACATTATGGAAAACAATGAACCTTATCACAATATGCTAATATTTTGAGAAGGACCTGTATGTATACACACAACAGTGTCAGCTGTTTTGGTGGCAATGAGATGAACAAGTGCACTATAGGGGACTACAATGTTAATAAGGGAGGGGGGGGGGGGGGGGGGGTGGCTGAGGGCCCAACTCTAGTAGGTCCTGTGCTCACTGCCCAGCACCATGGAGCTCAACTGGTATTTGCAGGGTTCGGCACTTGCACCCTGTTCTTTTCCCAGTTAAGAGCAGGTTCACCCTGAGCTCATGTGACAAACATTAAAGGGTCTTGAGAAGCTGCAGTGAACATTATGCTGCCTGCAATATTGTTTAGCTTGATCAGCTTGGTTGTGAGTCGGTGTTGGTCTGGGCAGGCATATCAGCGGAGGGACGCACATACCTGTAAAAGAAAAACAATGGCAGTCTGACCTAATTAGGATGACATCCTTAGACTCATTGTTAGACTCTTCACTGACTTGTGGTGCATGATAATGCCCAACCTCATGTGTGAAGAGTATGCTGGGTGTTCCTGGAGGATGAAGGAATTGATACCATTGACTGGCCTCCGTGTTCACCTTACCAAAGTCCAATACATAATCTCTGGGACATCATGTTTAGGTCAATCTAACTCAGGCAGGTTGCACCTCAGACTGTCCAGGAGAGAGACCCCAGAACACCAGCCCTCGTCTTATAAGCAGCATCCCCCGACGTTGTCAGACACACATACAAACACATGGGATCCATACAAACTCTAATATTATCTTACTGTTACATGTTTTTTACTTTTGTATACAGACACATCATTTTGCGGGTGACATGAGTACAGTTGAAGTTCAATTCAATTAAAATTAAATTAAAAAATACTTAATCCCAAAGGGAAATTTAACTAAATTTAGCTTGTTGATAGGCTGTTTCTTATGAAAGATCTGCAAGCAAACTATTTCGGCAGTTTCAAAGAAAACTCAAATACACATCCAACAGCTTAACACAGCCAGCAGGAGGTAGGAATAATTACAGCACAAAAATTGAGGCATCAAGAAAAAGTTGTTATTGCTAAAGCCATTTTAAATGAAAGAATAAAAAGGTTTGCTTCAGTTTAGTGTCAGTGTTTTTTTTTTTACCACTCACAATACATATTACACTTACTGCTTAACATATCTGTTCAAAGAAGAGAACAAGAAGAAAAAAAGACAAAGTGGCTAATTAATTTCTTGTTCACACAAATCTGTTCTTGTCTAACGTCAAATATTCAGTCCTTCTCCTTGACCCTGCTAATGCACTTTAACAAGGCAAATGTTAAGGAGACTAATATAAGGTGGCAGCCAGACAAAGGTGTGACAATAGGGGGTGTCAGATAATATGCTAACATTCCTGCAGCTGTGTAGTTTTGAGGGCTATGTAGGTGGTTTTCTGAGGGACCAAGTGTCAGCTCATTACGAAGTCTGCTTAAACCCTCTGGACCACCATTAACCTTTAAACAACGCAGATCCCATGGAGTTGATACACAAGAAAGGCAGACGGTAAAAAAAGTGTTGTCTTAGTAAAGTGTTTTTTGTCCAGTAAAACAAGAAGGATTGTAAAAGTGGGGCATTGACTAAATTCACTCTTTAAGCCTGGCTACATAAACCTACTTTACTGTTTCATTGGACGCTACTCCAGTTGCATTTCAATCTCACTGCCAATCACAGCAACTCAGTCTCAAAACATGAATCTGATTGGATAAAAATTAGTATTACCCCACCCTAACATCATGACTGTTGGGGGTCACAAAAAGGCCAGATCGCAATGCATTTTGGGTGAAATTCTCTCCCTTTTTCCAATTAGGGTGGTTATAAAAAGAAAAAAAACAAAAAAAAAAACAGTGACTGCTAGTAAACAAAAGCCGTTGCTGCTAATCTAGGCAGATGTTAAATAAAAATAAACTAATCAGACATTAAGGATAGCTGTTGTCATCACACAACAGCAAGTGCTGTGTTTAATAGCTGTATGGAGACTATACTAAACACACAGTGCCCACTTATAGCTCATTAACAAGGGTTTGCATCAAGCCTAATTTAGCCAAGTGCACAATGAGAGTGTAAATAGTGTCCAATAAAGAACAATAAAGGCTTTCGATACAGGCATAGTTATTCTTGGCAATTGCATCCCATTATAGTCTAGATCGTTAGCGCCATCATATTAACCACATGGAAGTGTTGCGGTTTAACTAGAGGAGTACCCAAGTTCAGGCAAAAACAGAACAATGACACAGAGACAAGATGAAAAGTTAAATGATGTTTATTTACAGTGAATGCAAAAAGCAGTGGGTTCGTCCTGGAAGGGAATAGGAAGAAGTTGGCTGCATTGTTGGCTGCATTGTTGGCTGCATAAATGAAATTAGTTATCAATAATCCTATTTGCATTTTAATTTTCTTCTTCAAGACTGCTCATTCTTTCACTTAATTAAAATGAAAAAGACATTTGAGATTTATTTTTCAAAATGTACCCCACGAAATAGATACCAAAATTCAATTTGAAATGTAAAATTTGAAAATTAAAAAGCATTTCCAGAAATACTTTTTCATTTTAAGAATGTGGCTGAATTATTTGACCCATAAATAAAATTAGTAATCCATCCTATTTGCATTTGCATTTTCTTCTTCATGACTGCACATTTTATGCCATAATCAAAAAGAAAACAAAGCAGACATTGCTTTTTCGTTTTCGTGGTCTGCCCGCAAAGTACTGCCCAGAACTCAAAAACGAAAAAGCATTCCGAGCGGCGGGTGCAGCAGAGTGACGTCTGCACCCGCTCTTCCTCAGCTCCCTGCTGACCAAGCTGCCCAGCTTGTTCGGTAGGGGGCGCTGTGCACGTCTGCATCGCATTACATTGCAAACGTGCTGAGAAATTGATTGAATTGCACCAGGGCCGAGCTCAATTTGTGGCAGTGGCAGAGAGAACTGGCATTTCCGGTGGCAGTCTTTGGCATCCTCGTGGCAGCCTTCTGGCCTGGGACATCCAGTGTGTTTTCAAGCATTTATTTATAATTTTCTGTGAGTGACAATTCAGCTCATGCTCTATAATAAACCCGCTGTTTGTGCAATAAATCTTCGTCATCCTTTCAACACGTCACACATACACATAGTGCTATTTATTTTCCATGTCATGTAAATACAATCACCTTATGTTATGGGTCTAAAGCTGTTTATTAAATAATAATCAATAATGAAATCATTATTTAAAGGTAACAGGCTATAACAACCATGACAACCCATTTGCCGATAATCAGCATTAGCTTCCACAAAAACAGCGGCAACCGCATTGGCAAGCTTTTACGGCCGGTGTGGCACCTTCTGGAATCCTCGCGGAATCCCCTGCCACCCTGTGGCAGGCTGTGGCAGTTCCGGAACTGCCAGTTCTGCCTGCCACTGCCACAAATTGAGCTTGGCCCTGCTGCAATTCAATCAATTTCTCGGCATGTTTGCAATGTAATACAATGCAGACGTGCACAGCGCCCCCTACCGAACAAGCTGGGTAGCTCGGTCAGCAGGGAGCTGAGGAAGAGCAGCTGCTGAAGTCACTCTGCTGCGCCCGCCGCTCTGAATGCTTTTCAATTTTTGAGTTCTGGGCAGTACTTTGCAATATGGTAATGATTTGCTTCCATAGAATCCAGGACAGGTGCGTAGATTGGAAACAGAACACAATCCTAACAGGAAGATGTGAAATAAAAAAGTATGTTCCACACCTCAAAAGCAGCCAATAAACGCAGCCCTTGATTAAGATTAGAATGTGCTAATTCATGAAGCAGTACTATCTAGTACAGTGATGCTTCTGTGACTATGACAGGAGTGCACAGGAGTTTAAACCTTAATGCATTTTCTTAATCCAGATAGAGTGAATTTCCTGAAATTTACAAGAAAAGATGCAAACCTCCAAAGTTTCTTACAGTTTTAGATCAGTCAATACCAAAAAAGCCTTAGATGCAAAATATAATATTTAGAAATATTTAGGATTTGTTTAATAATTTTTCCTGAATGACGGTTTGTGATTTTTATGCTTTTACCTGGTTGCAGCTAGATGCAACTGGTGACTGGTGTGCATGTATATGGTTAATTCCTCTGGCTGTATTTTCAGTATTTGCTTTTATACTTTCACACTTGGCTGCAAAGAGCACGCTACTTCAGAAGAGGTGGTTTAGCTGCATTGACATCCAAATGCTCTCCTTGCCTGATGGGAGCTGAAAAGAGAATTAGTGGTAGGTTTAAAAAGGAAAGAAAACCCAGACATGCTTGACAACAACAGTACAAACACACCTTCTACCACGTATGCTGAAATGGCCCCCGTGTGAAATGACAAAAACTCTCATATGGGCTGAGGGGCACGGCAGTCAATTGTGAGATATGTTTAGGTACGTCATCATCCAGTAAGCCTCACCTCTCTTGGCACGCAACTTTGAATAACATCGAGATGAAAAATCATACACCTTCCATATTACTTTTATGAAAACAAATACAAATTACTGTTTCACAACTTTTAGTTGTCAACTAACTAAAAGTTGTAAAAATAAGAAAACATTTGCTTTATTTGTTATGTCATACAACCTGGTGTATTTTAATCTCAATTATATCATTACCCTTGCCTTTTTAAATGTGTTGTTGGAAATGAAAAAAATACATTAATCCTGAAAATGTGTTTATCAAATTTCATTTTACTCTGGTTAAAACCTTTGCCTTATGGTGCCACATTGCCTTGAACATATCATGATGTAGCCAGTTGTTGTCTTTCAATTACAGCACATTCATCTTTATTAGAATCAAACCAGGAGAACTAAATCCTTGATTGTGCTTTCCAAAGCATAAGGGGCCTCCACAAACACTTTGTGAATTCTCAGATAAAACATAAGTCTAAAAAATTAACTATGCTTACTGTAATAGTCGCTGATCTGAAAGATTGTAAAGTTTTTACAGCTTAATTTGGTTTTAGGATATGCACAAATTTCTGTAAACCCACAAAAGAAAAATTGTTTTAAGGTTAAGGGAACCTCATGTATGGTATATTTGAAAGAGACAATGTAGATTAATCAACAAGAGCACCTCAGTCCATCATTTAACAATGACATCCACAAACATCTGTGGAGCCTCAGTTTTTAAATTGCTGGATTACTGAAAAAGGAAATCAAAAAATATCTTTCTAACTCTTAATTTTCCAACTTTTTAAACTGGTTTTAGCTGCTAATTCTGGCTAAATGCTTAATTTTCTCATTCTCAACGGACTGCCATGTGTAGTTGAGATAATGTGACCCTGGTTACTGCTTGTGCTGACTTTTTTACTCAGGACATACTCCCATTTACTGGACTGTTGATTATTGTCAGACTGCATTTCCTCTACCAGAGAACATTCTTGCAAACAGCATTCTCTTTCTCTCTTAAACACACCCACACATTACACACGTTCACAAGCATATTCCTGTATACAAGAGTACAGATGATTCACCTTAAATACAATAATAATGATTTTTCTCGTAAAGGGGAATGGAATTGATTTGATGTAAGTGGAATAGCTACAGATATGTTAATTTATCTTTGATATACCAAAGGGAAATGTTAAAGAAGCAAGAGTAAAGCTAACCCCTCTGAAGGAGATTTAATTTCCAGCCATTCACCCCTTTTGTTACCTTCACATGTTTCCACCAGGCCATCACCTTGTCTGATGCCTTGGTTTCAATCCCATGACCATCTGCCCGTGCTCCATGTGTCAAAGGCAGGTAATCATTGTATTATTAAATTGAATTCTGATTAGCAAATTCCATGTTCCCCATGTGTTATATAATAAAATACTGTGCCTTTCTTTAATCTGACTTTCTTTTCTTGTGTGAAACAAAAAATCTGGGCACTGGTCATACCGGGCGTGTTGGACAATCAAATACAGCAGTAGGGATGTCGGAAAAAGATTTTTTTTTTTTATCCCTCATAGGAGTCATGTAAGAATAGGCATTTCAGAGACTGAGCCCCAGTCACAATAGTTTATCACAATCAATGCTATGTGTATGCAGAAATATAATATTGCATTCCATCAGATTACATGGTCTACATAAGATGGGTTAGCACTTAATTTACTTACAAATGACATTTAGGATGCTGCAGTCTCTCCTGTTGGTTTTTCCTGGCAGCAACAGATATCTTGTCCCAAGATGTGTACCAGGTTTTGTTACTAGAACATTCTGACAATGCATCACCTAAATCAAGCATAATTTTATCATTCCTTTCTGAAGTTTAATTTGACTTGACAGCTACGGTCTTCAATAAACTGATGTCTATCTAATATAATGTTTTCATACAGAGCACTGAAGTGCTAGGCTAATACTAGCATGATTACCCTTTGTTTTGACTTGGTGATGAATTCAACTTGCAATATATTTTAGTCGGTTTCAGCTAATTGTGTGTGAAAAAAAAACTTGCAGAAAAATAATTATTTAAAAGTTAATGACCAGTGTCAGCAGTACTCACTGGGATTGCAGCTGAAAAATCACAGATAATTCAACCTGGAAAGACTCACAAATGAGAGAAACACAGAGATGGCAATTACAGGAGTTTATTAGCTGATGTTTGATTTCTTTTGGCGCTTGAACCCCGGTGGAAGACATGGATGCTGATAATGACATGAGCTTGAATAAACATCTTAGGGTTAAAATTAGAGAAGTCTTCCCCCCCCGGGGTCCTGATACTGGTGGTGGAGTGGAGGCCTGAGGAGATAAGGGAGTCAGAAAGAGCTGGAAGCCTGATGGTGGAGATGGGGTGGAGGAGGGTCGAAGCTCAGCTCAAGAGCAGGAGATTCTGCGTCTGAAGGTCTTTTAAAGCAAAGCCAGGAGGGATGATTGGCAAAAAGAGAAATGTGGATAAGGAGCTCATTGGTTGGAGCGGAGAATGTGGGGGAGTAATTAGACGGAGCCGGAAGTGGGGGTGAGTCTTCCAAGTTGAATTTTCGTCAAAACTCCATTGCATGAACAACAGGGATTGTTAGTTGAGTTTTGTCAGGGACTTCAATATTAAATAGGCTTTAAGGAGGATCCTAAACTGATACCTGGTATCAGACCAGTACATGCTTCTTCAATACTGTTTCACCCTCATATTTTCACAAATATATTATACTGATTTTTTATCTTGATGCATAATATAGTGCATGATGAAAGAACTACTTTAGAACATTTAGAACATTTTACTGTCAGTATTTACATATCAATGTACTATGAATCAATATAATATAAAGCAGCATCAGAAGTAGCATCAGAATCAGTTTTATTGGCAAGTTTGTACAGACCGACACGGAATTCAAAAGTATCAATAGCATACAAAAAGTTATTCCTGTTCTTATAACAAGAGCCAGATAGCATTTTTAATTAAATTAGGGACATTCCCTTTCTAGAATGATAATAATACAAAACATTAAGTCATACAAATCTGACAGGGTAATGCAAACCTGGCAGTTGTCTGAGAGAGAATAGTAAGCGTATAATCAACATGTACTGGATGAACACATGGTATTTTGACTATTTTGTCAGTTGTTCACATGTCACGAAAAAAAGCCCCAAACACACTTATATTCCAACTGTGTTGACTGACTTATATCAGGACACAGTGAGAAGACAGCATCCCCACAGAGGAATAACAGTAACTCAAATTGCTTGCTGCTTTGTTGAGTTCCAGAAAACCTCTATGCCACCAAGACACAGCAACCAGTTCTGTACTGCATATTGCTGAAAGTAGAGCTGGGCAGCAGCAAACAGTGCTGATTACATCTTTCTGGAAAATCCTATCAGATCTGCTCCAAAGAAATCAGCAAGCCTGGCCTGAAAATGTAGACCCAGAGGTAAAATCTAATGTGGTCCAAAATCCATGAAATAAGCAAAGTCTCTCACTCTGTAGATACATATTTGATCATCTGTTTAAGTTAGCAGAACAGAGTTGCTTGGGGTAATGTAGTTGTTTGCAAAGGCTTATAACACCTGCTCACTATAGCTTGTCATTATTGTTGGGATTATGAATCTGAGAATATGATTTAATATTTAATATTAATATTTTAATATTTTGTCAAATAATATTTCGGTCTGTTAAGGGTTGTCCTGTGAATACCAGCCCAGTAAGGCGATGGTATTAGGACAAAATAGAAAGGTGTGAGACGAGCTCTGACATTATTGAACAGCAAAACTCTGCACATATATGGAATGAATTCACACAATTTCTTAAAATACAAGAATTTATGAACAAAAATAAGTGAACTCAAAGTCAAATATATTTCAATCAACAAACTCTTTACTATGCTAAAACAATCCAACTAAACTACCAAGCAGAATTAAAGAATAACGAAGACTAATGGGCCATGTACAATATAAACAAGTTGATTAAAGATGATTGAAACCATGACCAAAAGAGTGATGCAACATTACCATGCAATGTTTATGTTTGAGAACCAAGGATTATCTTGAAGAATCTGGAAATGAAGTTAAGTTAGTCTTGGAACTAACTTAAGCAACAATAAGCAAATGTTTAGACAACCATTCACAATGCAAGATCAGATCAAATATTATTTTAATAAAATAATGTTTTAAAGAATGATCTGTTGAATAAAACCAACCATCTGGATGACCATTTCTCAACGGTGTCTAATTAGCTGCCTTTATTTATTATATAAATAAATATAATAAATATACAAATAATATTTGAAGAAATATTATTATGGGAATATTTGGGGAAGAGCCAAATCTTTCTGGAGAAATGGGGCTTAATGGTGTTTACTTAGTTATCAAATTTAGTAAATTGATGTTAGGGACACATTATTTACTGGATTGAAAACTAAACCTTTCTGGGTAAATATTATTTAGCAGCAGGCACTGTCCTTAACTGTTATCACTTAAGCTAACAAAGAAGCTGCTAGCAAAATGCATAAGTGCGGAGGGCGCGTTATGATCAATCTTCTGTTTAAAATCACCCTTTAATAAAGTTTGTCTTAACTTTAAAAACACACAAAGAACACAACCCGAGCACGTGTGCTGCAGATATTCTCCTAGCACCAAGATAGCTGAGTTCAACGCAAACAAAACCAAACTTCATAAAATGAAAAACGTTTAGATCATTTCAATCTAAATCACTTCTATGTTTTTCTGCCCAAACATTTAACCTCATGAACTGTGGTGAGGAATGTTGTCAAAGGCGGAGAAGTTTGAAGAAACGTCCACAGTCTTTAAACGGTTAGCTACAGCTTACCTCCTTAGCTGTGGGGAGTGGCGGCTGCTCTGTCGGCCAGTCTGTGAACAAACAGTTAGCTTCTAGCTGACCTCCGTAGCTGTGGATGAAAGACGGCCCGTTCTGTCCGCTACCCACACTGCACACTACCGTTACCACGGTGATGGGGTCTCTGGTATCTTCCTTCCAGACTGGAAGACTGCTCCGCTCGGCTTCGTAGAGACTGCTTCTCTGTAGGGAACTTCTCTGGGACAGTTTGCTTTAGCAGGCCTCAGAGAGAAAGTAAGCAATTCTTACACCTTAATTTCCCCGTTCATGAATGAAAATACCGGATACACAGACAGTATTTCCTTCATACTTAACTTTGCATATGATCGTATGACATCCTTGGATCCAGTTGAAGAGTTTATGTCTGTTTGCCAGCAATGAGATATCAGCGTGCTTGTCTCCCCTATCCGGTCCCTCTGAAAGGCCGTATGGAAGAGGTCGGCTTGTTGGAGAGGGGGTTCTCTTATTCAGACAGTGGCATCATGGGAAGTCTGCTGCTGCCCCCCTTTCCTCAGTTGCTGGAAGTCAGTTAAATGCAATTTATTTTGAAAGTTCCAGAAAAGTGTGAGTTTTAATGTTGAAATCCATAGCTGGGACAAAACATTATTTTCTAACCTTATTGAGTTAATGTGGGATTGGATAGTTACTTCTAATGCTAAGCAGTTACCTTTGTGGTGTAGGCTGACTTTCCTTTCTGATTTTATTATAATATTGACCCACCACTTATGGATTTCACTTTTGCATCAGGAATGAATATACCAGATGTGTGGTCTCCAAATAAGACTTGACCTTAATGGTTTGGTAAAGCTTTTTTTCTATGTGCTTCACAATTTGTTATCTTAGTGATTGAAGTAATGCAAGAAGAGTGTTAGGGTTAAGAGAAGTTAACAGGTTTGTGACAGCTACTATTGCTCCTGGAAAAGTTGACTGTTGTGTAGCAAAAAAGGCTTTTGTGTTTTACTTGACACCAGAAGAAATCTTTGATGGGTACAGAAGATTACAGAGATCTTAATTTTGAAAAGCAGCCACTGTTGAAAAGACAAGCTCCAAGGAATACACAATGCAGTGTGCTTGAAGACGAAGAATGGGCAACAGAGTCATAAGCCAGCTGTGGCTTAGACCATAAATTAACTACATCACCATTGCTTTTTTTCCTGTTTATGTTCATTTTTATGATTACTAAACTGATATTTACATCTGTAAGTCCACATACAGCATGTACACCCATAACTAAGACAAGGCTGTGCTTTTGTTTTTGACTGGCAAACTCTCTGACTCTGTAATACAGTTGGATAAATTGGCAGTGCAGTTCTTTTTTTGTTTGCTTCACTTTGGTTTGGTTTCCATGAGACTTTTATTGTTTGTTTCATATTATTTGCATCTAATTTGAAAAGACACAAGACAAGCATCTATGTACACATGTTTTGGAGAAACTCGGAGAAGCCAGAGAAAGGCAACATAAAATGGCCTTAGCCAGGATATGATTGTGGGACCTTAAGCTACCTTACAATTGTATGTCCTATTTAAAATATATGAATTTAAATGTTTCACCACATTAGTGTTAACCAAAACTAAGCATCAGCGGATATAACTAAAAAGCAGTCGTTATTCTTAACACTTAAAATGGAAAACTGGAAATGGACTGAACTTATATAATGCTTTTCCAGTCATACTGACCACTCAAAGCGCTTTACACTAGAGCCAAATTCACCCAATCACACTCACAACTGCACACACATTCCTTTCATATTCTTTACCCCCTGTGTCTGTTTATCTGGAAACACAAACAGGGAGGGATGTTAATAGGTCAATAAAGTTAACACTTCTTGCCTGGCTGAATCAGTGGGGGAACATGTTGAGGTCATAGCCAAACTAAGGGCATGGCTCTAGAGGTCAGCCTGCTGTTTAGCAGCCATGTAGTTGCTGTATGTTGTGCCCCTTCACCTAAGGATGCTGTGTTCTCTGGAACATGAGGCCTGACTGTTCCAAGACACATATGATAGTAGCTACGGCTGAGGCACCTGAGAACAGAAACAATGTTAATACAGGTAAAAATAATTCTTAAATGGTCTTTTATAATTAATGAGATTTCTGATGTATCTATAATAAAATCAATACTTAAAACTTAATAAATAAAAAACAACATGACTTTGGGTCACGGTATATATTTAGTTGTTGTCTTTTGTTTTAAAACAGGTCCTTTAACTAACTCTAAACATCCAGTTTGAGATAACCACAATAGGGCATTTTATATAAATCTTTCCATTTTATTTAAAAGAAACTGACATACTGAGATGTATGTGAATGTGTAAGGTTTATTTTCAGTCACTGTACTATAAATGACTTTGATATATAGCAATAAATCATCTCAGTGTGAAGTTAATTCCATCAATAAAATCCATGGTTTTATTGTGACCGCATAATAATAAATGATCTGCTGCTATTTCTCCACTGAAAACGCAATATCATGTACACTGTAATATTGTTTCAGTCACTTCTTTCAAGACAGGCATATTTTCCAAATCTATTACCTGCTTCTGTTAAATTCAAGCTTACTTTGCCCCAAAGTAGAATAAAACACGATTAATGATTTCAATTACTCTGACCCTGCTTGCCATTTACAGGGCCTGAGGTCTGCGTGAGGGAGCTGTGCTGCATAAAAGCTTATGGTGAAGGACATTTACTGGTGAAATGATTCAGTGAGGAGCAGGCCGTTTTTGCTGTCTTAACAGAGGGACGAACAGATTTTGTCATTGTTCCTGGGATCCTCTAGTTGCTATCTGTTGTGATGTTTCATGAACATTCAAAATAACTACAATGTGTCAAACTAAACTCCATGACAAAAACAGTGTCATTATATAGAATTATACAGTGCAATCTAAATATGCTACAAAATATGCTAAATATGCATGGTTTTGCATAATGGAATGAGTACATAAACAGAGGTTTAAATGGCCAAGGTTTAAAATGCATGGTTTTGGTGCTTCAGTTCTTAGAGTAAAAGCGTTTAAATGAGAGAAGCTAGCAGAAAGAATGTAAGAAATGCTTTAAGACATGCTCAGCTTAGTCAATAGAGATGGGATGGGAGTATCTAACGTCTGGCTTTAGGTCAGAAAGAAGGTGAGACTGAGAAGTTACAGATCAACAAGTCAGGTATGACAAATTAACTTAGGCAGACCTCCTCCGTAATGCATCCCAAAATCAAGGGAGTCCACACTGTCTTTAACTAAAATGTTGCATATTTTCGAGTGAAAAATAGGCATACAAGGTGGAAAAAACATGTTTCTTTCAAGCTTCTCCTGAAGCTTTAAAACGTATGAAAGCAGAATGTTATTGATGACACTTAGCAACTGGACAAACTAAGATCAAGTACATTTAATTAGTTTAGTTATTTGATTATCTAATTTCTTAACATATATTTAGTTGTTTACTGTGTAAAGTGAAAGGTTTTCTTTATGGACACATACACCTGACAATAAAATATTCTGAAGGTGTTATGATTTGTGGGTGTTTTTGGGTTTTGTTGGTCTTATTCACAGTGGAAGTTTTGAATCATGCTTCTGTTTATTATTTTCCTGGTCATGCTTTAGTTTTTGTCTTCTAGTTCATGTTTTGTCAAGTTTGGTTTTTGGATCTGGTTATGATTTAGTTTAATGTTTTTCTAGTTTCTATTAGTTTGTATTCAAGAGTCTCTGTTTTGCTGCTGTCACGTTTTGTTCTCTCCTGTCTTAATCAACTTTATTCGGTTCACCTGCACTAAGCAAATCTGTCTCCTCACTTCACCTGGTTCACGCTCCATATATACACCACCTTTGTTTATTCCTGGTGGAAACATTTTCTCGATCATGCTCATGTCTTGTTTTTTGGATTATGCCATGCCTGTATTGCCTGCCCGTTTATTGTTTCTTCCTGTCAGTGAGTTTTTTGTTATTAAATCTATTTTCACTTAGGGTCACGCTCTCCACCTGCTCCTGCTTCGGCGGTCAAATCCACATCCTCCCATGTCCTCTGCTGAGATGTCTGGAGCAGTGGTTTCTCTGCCAGCTGACGGGGGGCAGCAGCAAGTATTTCCATGTCTCCCAGGCTCGCTGCAGCTCCACCTATGCCGCCTTCGCTCGCTCCAGCCCGGTGTTCTGAGGCAACGCTTGATGAACTGGAGGAACGTTTAAGGTTTTATGCCCACCAGCTTAAAGATTTCAGGAGGACCAGTATTCCCCTCCTGAGCTGATGGAAAAAATCATGCAGATGGAGAAGGATTATGAGACGGCAGTAAGGCAGTTTTCCTGCCATCCACCTTTTCCAACGCCAAGGCTTCCGAGCGGTGCTGCAGCTCAGTCCACGTCATGTCTCCAGGTTGCTGCTTCTGTTGAGCAGCCCACGCCATGTCTCCTGAATGTTGCTGCTGTTGATGCAGAGCAGCCCACGCCATGTTTCCAGAGTGCTTCTACTGCAGCTGCAGAGCAGTCCACGTCAGGTTACCTGATCACTGCTGCCACAGCACATCTCACGCCATGTCTCCTGACTGCAGCTGCTGTTGAGCAGTCCACGCCAGGTCTACAGCCTGCTGCAGAGTTTCCAGGGATCCGAGGGTGGACTGCTCACTGACTGTGTTCCAGTGCCCCCTGACTGTGTTCCAGCGCCCAATTTTGCCTCAACCTCCTCCACAGGCCGCTGAGGACGTAGGAAGAGGGACGCCTCGGCTCAAGTCATCAGGGGTCCCGGCGATGCCTCGGCTCAAGTCATCGGGGACCCCAGCAACGCCTCGGCTCCTGCCCACGCCACTGTGGGTCTCGGCGACACCAAATCAGGTTTAGCCAGTTTAGTCTGAACCTAACTCCCCCTTACTCCGTCCCAACAGGGAGGGAGGAAGGCGGAGGTAAAAAATAAGGAAGATAGCCTAAGCTACTCTAACTATAAGCTTTATCAAAAAGGAAAATTTCAAGGTTCCACATGAGAGGAGCTCGATAACTAAAGGATCTGCCTCCCATTCTACTTCTAGAGACTCTAGGAACCCCCAGTAAACCTGCAGTCTGAGAATGAAGTGCTCTGTTAAGTACATATGGAACAATCAGATCT
This sequence comes from Girardinichthys multiradiatus, assembly GCF_021462225.1. Classification (NCBI taxonomy): domain Eukaryota; kingdom Metazoa; phylum Chordata; class Actinopteri; order Cyprinodontiformes; family Goodeidae; genus Girardinichthys; species Girardinichthys multiradiatus. The sequence continues at coordinate 20,672,369 of NC_061802.1, read as the reverse complement.
CTGATGTATGATGGAGCTAGATCATTAAGGGCTTTAAATGTGAAGAGGAGAATTTTAAATTATATTCTGGATTTAACAGGGAGCCAGTGAAGGGAAGCTAAAATAGGAGAAATATGATCTATCTTTTTAATTTTCATCAGAACTCGTGCTGCAGCATTTTGAATCAGCTGAAGGCTTTTAACTGCATTTTGTGGACATCCTGATAGTAAAGAATTACAATAGTCCAGCCTTGAAGTAACAAATTAAAGGACTAGTTTTTACGCGTGACTCCTGGATAGGATATTTCTAATTAGAGCAATGTTCCGGAGATGAAAGAAGGAAATCCTAGAAACCTGTTTAATATGGTATTTAAATGACATGTCCTGATCAAAAATAACACCAAGGTTTTTTACTTTATTACCGGAGGTCAATTTAATGCCATCCAGGTTAAGTGATTGATTAAGCAGTTTCTTTTTTAAAGACTCTGTTCCAAAGACAACAACTTCTGTCTTGTCTGAATTTAAAAGCAGAAAATTTAAAGTCATCCAAGTTTTTATGTCTTCAAGACATGCATATAGTCTATCTGACTGGGTGGGCACATCAGGATTTATGGATAAGTAAAGCTGAGTATCATCAGCGTAACAGTGAAAATTTATTCTATGCTGCCTGATAATTTGACCTATTGGAAGCATAAATATAGTAAAGAAAATTGGCCCAATTACTAAACCCTGTGGTACTCCACAATTAACCCCGGAGTTTAAAGATAATTTATTATTTACATGAACAAACTGGAATCTGTCAGACAGATAAGATTTAAACCAGCCTAGCACCGTTCCCCTGATTCCTACAGCATATTCCAGCCTTTCTAAGAGACTATTATGATTGACTGTATCAAATGAAGCACTGAGATCAACAGGGGCTGGACAATGAAACTGAAACACCTGTCATTTTAGTGTGGGAGGTTTCATGGCTAAATTGGACCAGCCTGGTAGCCAGTCTTCATTGATTGCACATTGCACCAGTAAGAGCAGAGTGTGAAGGTTCAAATAGCAGGGTAAGAGCACAGTTTTGCTGAAAATATTGAAATTCACACAACATTATGGGTGACTTACCAGAGTTCAAAAGAGGACAAATTGTTGGTGCACGTCTTGCTGGCGCATCTGTGACCAAGACAGCAAGTCTTTGTGATGTATCAAGAGCCACGGTATCCAGGGTAATGTCAGCATACCACCAAGAAGGACGAACCACATCCAACAGGATTAACTGTGGACGCAAGAGGAAGCTGTTTGAAGGGATGTTCGGGTGCTAACCTGGATTTTATCCAAAAAACATAAAACCACGGCTGCCCAAATCCACCCAGACTGTTGCATGCCCAGAGTGAACCATGGGGGTGGACCAGTGATGGTTTGGGCTGCCATATCATGGCATTCCCTTTGCCCAATACTTGTGGTAGATGGGCGCGTCACTGCCAAGGACTACCGAACCATTCTTGAGGACCATGTGCATCCAATGGTTCAAACATTGTATCCTGAAGGCGGTGCCGTGTATCAGGATGACAATGCACCAATACACACAGCAAGACTGGTGAAAGATTGGTTTGATGAACATGAAAGTGAAGTTGAACATCTCTCATGGCCTGCACAGTCACCAGATCTAAATATTATTGAGCCACTTTGGGGTGTTTTGGAGGAGCGAGTCAGGAAACTTTTTCCTCCACCAGTATCACGTAGTGACCTGGTCACTATCCTGCAAGAAGAATGGCTTAAAATCCCTCTGACCACTGTGCAGGACTTGTATATTGGCGCTGTATTGGCCGCAAAAGGAGGCCCTACACCATACTAATAAATTATTGTGGTCTAAAACCAGGTGTTTCAGTTTCATTGTCCAATCCCTGTAAGAGGACAAGTACAGACACAAGTCCATTATCTGAGGGTTTAAGAATATCATTAGTGACTTTCAGCAGAGCTGTTTCAGTGCTATGATGAGCTCAGAAGCCTGACTGAAACTCTTCAAACAGGTCATTGCTGTGTAAATGCTCACACATTTGATTAGCAACTATTTTCTCAAGAATTTCAGATAAGAACGGATATAGGTCTGTAATTTTTCAAGTCATCTCGATCAAGCAAAGGTTTCTTAAGTAAAGGTTTAATTAAAGCTACCTTAAAAGCCTGCGGTACATATCCATTTACTAAGGATAAGTTAATCATACCTAATGGCACAGGACGAACCACCCCCGGACCCTGATCCTGAGGGCTTAAAGGAGCAGCTTGTCCTCGTTCTGGCCTCTGAACCCATGGTTCGCCAGGCTCTGCTTCTGCTTCTGAGGGTTCCCTAGGCACCGCTTCTGCCTCTGAGGGTTCGCCAGGCACCGCTTCTGCCTCTGAGGTTTCGCCAGGCGCCGCTTCTTCCTCTGAGGGTTTGCCAGATGCCCCGTCTGCCTCTAAGGGTTTGCCTGGTCTTCGCCATCTCTGCCGGTCTTCAGGTCTTCGCCGCCAGCCGCCCAGGTCTCTACATCTCTGCCGGTCTCCAGGTCTTCGTCGCCAGCTGATCAGGCCTCTGAGTAGCGGGTCCTGGACTCCTCCTGACTTCCTGGTCGCCCACCTGAACTTTATGCCCGCACGGGACGACCTCCTGGTCGCCCACCTGAACTTTATGCCTGCACAGGAGGAGTTCCTGGTTGCCCGCCTGAACATTGTGCCCACTCGGGACGACCTCCTGGTCGCCCACCTGAACTTTGTGTTTTTGTTTTTTACGTGTTGTCATGTATGTACAGTATTTTAGCGGGATTAGGTATAGAGTGGCACACAGTGGTGCATAATTTTCATGTGAAAGCAAATGAGATGTTTTTTCTAAATAAACAAAAAAAACTAAAAAGTGTGGCATGCATCCATCATTAGCCCTCTTAAGTCAACAATTTATCGAATTACTTTTGCTGCCATTTACAGCATGTCTTTTAGGGTATATTTTTGACCAGCTTTTCTACTTTATAGGCTAAGATTTTGCCCATTTTTCTTTATATAGTAGGTCAAAGTCAGTCAGATTAGATGAGGCCATCTATGAATACCAATTTTCAAGACTTGCCACATAGTCTCAATTGGACTTAGATCTTGTCTTTGACTGGTGTATTCTAAAAGATCGATATGCTTTGTTCTGAACCATTAGGTTTTGTCTTTGTTTAGGGTTTCTGTCCTGTTGGAAAGGTTAGGGTTAGGGTTAGGGTTGTGTCCTTTATTAATTTTTCAACACGCATGTTTTTTTTTTTTTGTATTTTGGCCAAACATTTCACATTTGGACCCATCTATATAAAGCCTGCTGGTGAATTTTCTCTACCTTAACTGTTTATCTCTAGCTCCTTAAGAGTTACCATGACACTGGAAAAAGTTCTAAGTTATTGCCCTTAATTACACACAGGTGGACTCCACTTATTAGGTCACGTCTGAAGTAATTTGGTTGCAATAGATTTTATTAGAGTAAATGGGGATGCATACAAGTATGCACCACACTTCAGAATTATGTTTTTAAAAGAAAAAAAGTCTTCTAATTTCCTACCACTTAACAATTATTTACTACTTTGTGTAGATCTATCTCATAAAATACCAATAAAATGCACTTTCAAAGTTTATAGTTGTAACACGACATGTGAAAAACTCCAAGGTGTATTTACAAGACATTCTAAATTTATTTTTAAAGTGAAAAGTCATGAAAAAACTGCATTCTGCAGTGGGCTATAAAAACGTTTGTGTTTCCAATCTGACTTGAGACAGCTTGGTGTGGAAGCCAATTCAAAATTCCCAAAGTAGGGTATCATTTGGTGTTTCCTATGGACTTTTTCTATTGCAGGCCCTTGTATGTGAATGAGACTTCTGAAGCCAGTACAGCTGTTATGTTCATAGAATTCAAGCTTGTCATTTTGTTAGGTATCAGCATGGTGAACAATTATTACAACGAGGGGAAAAAAAGCAGATGTCTTTCTTTATGATGCACTTCAAAGCACTGGTTAAACCTTTGAAGTTGTGGTGTGCCAATACCTACACGCAACAGATAGACACCAATCCCATTTTGGTGTAAACCCTCCCTTTCATTCGCTTCTGAGCAAATAGTAGGGGAAGAAAAGCTTGAAATAGAAAACAAAATGTGCTAAGTGAATTCTTTCGTCACCTGTAATCTCTACGAACTGCTGAAATGCCTCTGGAACTCAACTGTGAGGTTGGACAGTAACAATGTCCTTTTCTGTGGGCGATGAAAGAGTTTGAAGTCATTCCATATTCTCTGTGGGCCTTTGTGTCCTTTATCCACTTATTCAAATCAGCATAGACGGCAGTGTGTCATATTAGCAGCCAGACCAAGAGAACTGAAAAAAATGCTTTGATATGTCTGAAAACAAAAGTGAAAAGAATGGAAGAGAGGGCAACATGAACACACAGGCCCAATCCACTGATTCTCTCTAGTCTACTTTGTCACATTCCGACTCTGTTAGAGGTTGCAAGGAGACTATATATGTGTGTGTCCATGTATGTGTACATGTAGCTGTTCTAGAGTTAATAGGAAGACCCCTTTATCTGACCTCCTTACACACAGAATCGTCCCACTGAATTTAAGGAAAGACATTCTTGGAGAATCAGTGAGCCAGGCCTGGATTGACACAGCCAACTTGGAGTGACAGATGAAGTGAGAAAAGAGAGTGGGGAGACTCCAGGAGTTGCATGTGGAGGCTGCAAATGTCAGCACCATACTCACCATCCTTGTGTATAAGTGAAATCAGAAACTATGAGGAATAATCATTAATTAGCTGGGGCATGAACCAGCTTTCAAAAGAAACCAGGAGCATTCCAAGGTCTTCCCACCCTCTTGCTCTACTTTCACCCACCCCCTTTTCCCAGTGTCCCTATGTTTCCCTTTACACAAGTGAGGATAACTGTGATCCTTCTTCAACCCAGCTGTTTAGGAGGGAAAGGCCCTTTAGAGTTCTGAGAATCTTGCTAAACAGGATTAGAATTAGTTGGAATACGGGTAAACAGTAGCATGCTTGATGGGGGGCCATTGGGATAGGATTTTTTTTAAGGGCTTTAAGGGAGAGAAGACAATGGTTAGATTAGCCATCTGTGGGGCCTCTGGTACCCGGCATCATTAACCGGCTTAGGGCCCCTCAGTAACGGCAGACACCCTCCCTCCCCCTTGCCTTAAATGTTCAGCCTTGTGAGGTTTATGTGGGGACGTGGAACATTGCAGTGAAGAGATAGGAGCTGATGAATCTTTTAATTGCTTATGCAAACATTCGCAAATGCACACACACAAACACACACGCATACATAAGCAAACCAGTGTCTCTTTGAGCACATCTGCCCCTGTTCTTAAGCCTTTGCCAGCACAATCTCCCTCTCTCTCTCTCTCTCACACACACACATACACACACACACACACACACACACACACACTCACACACACACACACACACACACACACACACACACACACACACACACACACACACACACACACAGTGCTACCCCCCACATCCTTGCACCAGCATCCATGGACCTCGACTCTTAGTTCAGGGGAACAGAATTTGACATTCGCTTTGTCTCCCTTTATGCCTCCTCTGTAGTGGATTGGTGCCACTTTGCATATCACTGAGCATCAGTTGGAAAAGACACATCTCCAACACTGGAACCTCATTCAAGTATCAAAGAGCATAGGGGAGGGAAAGTGAAGCAGAAAATGTAGTCTGTTCACAAGGGGGTTTTATATCATTTAAGTTCCCAAATGGGAAAATTAGATCAAATCCCACTGCTGTAAGTTAGATTTATGTTTTCCTTGTACCTTGCACCATGCATTTTCTGTCATTTTCTGACCACTTCGATCATTGACTTTTCATTTTTGATTTGTACTGTGTCTTAAATGCATCTCTTATTTCTTTAAATGTGTATGAATTACATTAGAGCAAACAAAAGAATGACAGACCAACAAGTTGTAAATCTGTATAAGTTATCATTTTTAGGAGTGAGCCGACTGGGTATGATGTTCACATTGCCTATAAATCATTCAAAACTGCACAGGTGACAGCTTACCATGCAGACTCATTAAGTCATACCCCCTTTCAAGTCTTCATGCCATGGAACTGCCATAAGTGTATGGTTGGCTGTATGGGGGTGAAATGCATGTGGTGCACAATGACTGTTATCTGGCTATTAACCTCATTTGTAAACCATAATGGTAGTTTGTGTCATGTTGGACCTACATCATGCTGTTGAGTTTATGCTTTTACAAAGACTGACTAACTACATTTAAAATAAATCATGTTTTGAACCCATTTAATAATAATCAGAATAACAAAGGCTGCTGGAGAAAGAGGATTCATTTTATCCTGTCATGGAAATGATGCATAAAACGAGTATTACATAAGAAGCATCATTGACTTAACATGTATCTGTAAGGCTTACATTATTTCTAAAAGTGTCTGATGAAAATCTTACTCTTTCTGTATACATATAGCAGGGAAAAAAAGGTTTTGAACAAGCCAACATTTTTCTCAGTTTTTCTGAAGAGGCCAATGACATGTAATTCACACCAGATGTCGGTTACAACCAAGCTAATCTGCACAGACAAAGAAATCAAAAGAAATGAGCCCATAACACATAAAGAAAATTAGCTGCTAGAAAACAGCAGGGAAATAACTGAAGTCTGTTAGTATTTGGAGAGCAATTCCACCTCTTAAAGAGGAATATTAATATCAGTTAGTTAAGTCCAAATTGATGGTCTTTAAAAAGGATTCTCCTTACTAAAGGGATGCATCTCATGATGGGTAAGAGTAGAGAGCTCTCTGAAGAACTTTGCAACCTTACTGATGCAAAACATACTAATGGCATTAATTATAGATGTATTTCTAAAATTCAGAACTCTCTCACTGAGCACCATTGAGACAATAATCCAGGAGTGTTCCAATGCCCCATAAACTGACCATGAGCATGTTCTCCTTGAAAAGGTGTAAAATGTATGTAAAGAATTTCAGCAATGCATGTGTAGTTTCTCCAAATAGAACTGTAATGAGCAAAAGCAGGATTTTCTAATAAGTATTAAATACATTTAATTAAGTACATTTGATTCTTACTCCTTGTCATTCCACTTAATTACACAAATCATAATCTATAGACTAATTTGTGAGAAATTTGTGAGAAATTCTTTTTATATGTGAATTGCATGGGTACTAGGGACATCTGGTGTAGATTTCATGTGGACAGGCCCAATACACATATATTATTTGAGAATATTTTAACATCTTCAATTCTTTCTTTCTTTCTCTTTCTTTCTTTCTTTCTTTCTTTCTTTCTTTCTTTCTTTCTTTCTTTCTTTCTTTCAGAGGCATATAATATGATAACTTCTTTTGGTTAACCACATATATTAAGGTGTTATCAACATCTTTCTTCTGTTAGAGATAACCTGTCACCTCTGGCACTCAATGAGGGGTTATTTCACAAGGTCATGGCTGGGCTAACATGTCTGCATGTCCCTTTTCTGCATAAGGTGACATGTGATTGATCAAAACAGAGCTGGAGATTTGCAGCCACAGGTTGGCTTGTAGATGATAATGCAAATCTGAACCAGATTTGCAAAAGTAATATAAACATTTTCATCAAATATTGCAGTCATATAAGCTTCATTAAAGATAATTACCTCTCTGATTAAGATATTTATATATCCTACAGCCATTTATATACTTCCTGTCCTCTTGTGCATACTATACATTACAGAAAATACCATTTATGTAACACTTCCTACATAATGCTTAGTGATAAATTAGAACAAGCCCCCCCATCACGCTATTATTGCTACCTATCTGATTTGCTGCTTGTAAATTTAAAACGAAAGCTGTTTAGCTTGAACTGATTAGTAGTCACGCAAACTCAAGTGGCACTTTGCAATGGTGGCCATGTGCAAACGAGATCCCGATTAATGGATCATAGAATTGTTCATTAGCACTCCACCTGCCAGAGCAATGCTTGAAAAATGCAAATTGGTTGTTGTTTTTTCTCCCCCCCTCGCCACCCCATTCACCTTTCAAGTGCTGTATGAAGTACAGTTAGGCTGTTAGGAACATTTGGGTGCGGGGAGCTGGATTAGCGTGGAGGTTCAGCGACAGTGCACTTCCACTGAAAAGTGCTTGTTATAGCAAAAACCTGAGCCCTCCACTCTTTGTGTCTGGCCTGTTAATCACACAGATGCTCAAATCAGATGAAGGTGTTTGGGTGTCTTTCAGGAGCTCCTCCTGAATTATTAAACGTGTCATTGAACACCAAAGCTGATTCCTAGTAGTTAAGAGCATAATTTCACAAGGATTCAGTTGAGAAGAATTTAATGTTGTAAAAACACTCCCTAACATCTGACCCTTTTCAACAGTGAACAATTATATTTCCATATAGACTAACTTTGCCAAAGATCTATCTTTATGTGCTACACCTTCAAGAGGCGGAGATGAAAAAAAGACCCAGGTGCAAAAGTACATTTTTGACTCTTTTCTGGCTCAAAGATAGTATCAGGGATATGATTAAGGAATTGAATACAGAAATAAATGAAACTAGTTGTAGTGACTCAGTGACTTTGACATCTTTTTTTATCGTGACGCAAGTGCAAAAAAACCCATATATGTCAGTTAAGTTTTAATAATTTTTAAAAGACATATTATTTTCTTTCTTTAGTTTTTCTTTTACACACCTACATAGTTCTTTTTGTTAGTGTAGGTGCATGATGAAATACCAATAATACTACTACTATTAATAGCAATATCAATATAATAATAATAATAATAAGTAATTAAATAAATGTTTATCTTTGTGAAGCTTGTTGCCCCACTGCCAATTCCAGAGCAAGCCACACAAAGAGCAAAGAGGACGCAGTGAGCCACCAGCACTCATACCAAGCCTCCTATCCCAGGCCACCCCTCCACCCCAGACCAACACTACTAGCCTGACATGCCTATCCTATTAGTTAGTTATTCTAAATCTTTTTGTTGTCCGATGAGCTAACCCCTCCCTCCTACTTCCCTATGTCTAAGGGAATTGCTCTATCCAGCTCTCGATTCGACGGGTCCGGACTTCCCTAAACCTGAAAGAGCTGACTCACCAGTGTTTCTTCTGGTTGCTCTTGGTTGAAACTGAGGAACATTTTCTTTACTGATGAAGTCCATGTTGAATATCCGTCCCCACCCAGCACCACCTCAGTAGGGAAGCGGTGTAGCTCTAACTGTGTTGATGTCAGTTGTTCTGTTGACGGGAGTGGTCCTTCAGCTCCCCGCTCCGTCAGTTCTTGCATTTCAATCTCTTTGTCCATCACTATATCTTTGTCATGTCGAGCTGTCCATCTCCAAAGCCTCTCGAGGTACCTTCGAGTAGGAATGGGTTCAGACTATTTGGCTACTAGCTCTACTGTCTGGATCTGGTCAGTCTACCCTCAAAAAAGCCCTATCCTCACCTGCACGCTAAACAGTTACTGCGAGGGTTGTGACTGATGGCCCTATCAGTCACAGACAACCTTACTCCCTTTAAGGCTGTCGGTCCGGGTTGCTCAGGCAGAGATGTCCTTCTGCTGAGCATCCTTCTTCTGGGGCCCCTTTATCTCTATCAGGGTCCCTGTCCAGGCGCCACCTTTCGTTGTCCGATGAGCCAACCCCTCCCTCCTACTTCCCTATGTCTAAGGGGACTGCTCAATCCAGCTCTCCATCCTACGGGTTCGGACTTCCCTAAACCTGAAAGATCTTACTAAGCAGGATTACTGAAAGTTCTGTTTAAGCTGGTGTCGGGAAATGACTCGCCCCTCCTCTGACAGCCTTCATACAAAAGTCTCGCCCTTCTTCAACTGGAGGTCTGGACGACTTAGTAGCCCACAGCAGTCATTCACACTTCGACAGTCACTTCTGTCGGCTGCTCATTCCCTAATATTACAACTGGCTCTTGGTATATGGGCTAGGTTAATTTTAGTGACTCGGCACGAGCCCCAAGGGTGCTGTTTTAACAAACTTGGCTAAGGCAACCTATAAAAACCTCCTAACATTTCTTAGAACCAGGCAACAAGACTTTTTACCACCAATGAAAAACCAAAAATAAGGTGACTCAATTAATTGAATGTCCACGATTTAACTAGAATTGTATATGCCTTCTTTAATTAGTAACACTTATGCAGGGGTCAGTAACAGCTTAAATTCGGCAACACATAATAATTTCAATAATATAAATGAATCAATCAGCTCAACCTGTCTTACCCTGATGCTGAAATTAATGAGGTTGGAGAGGCTTTGAAGATGGACACTCATCCATGCACCTGATGGAGATGTTTCTTCTGGTAACAACGAATGATTTCTTGAAGGAAATACGACTTAAACTTCAGTTTTCTTCTTCTAAGTGGACAGGCACTGATACTCCAGGTTTTGATGGTTAAACAGGAACTTTGTTGTCATATGTCTCAGAAGACAGTAGCTTCCAGAGGCTGAAGAGTTGAAGGAAACCCCGGAGATATAAATGAGGTTGTTTCAGGACTTCCAGAAGCCTGAAACTTAGAGCAATCAGCTATTCACCGATCAAGTTCACTTCTGTTGTCTGGATAAAAAGGCTGTAGATGAAATCAGATTCTTAATTTTGAGGTACAGTCCTTCCAGGGCACACGGGTTGATCCTCTTTTTAATGCAGTCGATCAGCTGGGTTGTGTCTCTGGTACTTTTTCATCTGAGAGTCTTTTCTCCGTCCGATCTTGTTCGCTGGTCTCCTGCGAGGAAACAACCAACTAGTTCCTCTATACTTGCCCATTTTATAGAGCATTTCCACCAAACTCTTTGTGCTCATTGGCCAATGGTTGTTGCCATGGCTGTCCTATTGGTCACCCGTGACATAAGGTGATCTTTTTTCTGGAATTTCCCAAGTCGTGTCCATATCAGATATGCCATCATCACCTCAGTCCTGAGCTGTCTGCTGGCCTCTTCTTTGACCTGCGCCCCCGCCTCAGTCATCAGCCTTGTGCTGTAAGCTACAGCTCTCACTTCCCCAATTCCTGAACATCTGCTGTATTCCTGTCTCACTCAACATTACATTCCTCTTAAACAAAGGCTTTAATTCTTACATCGGTGCTGCTCAAACCTTTAGTTACAACGTTTACTTCATTTACAGTTTAAAACCATTGCTTAAACTTCATCCTTTTTATTCATACACCACAACTGATCAACATTATCTCTTTCATATATAGCTGATTGAGAAGTTCTAAACCTTAATGTTTTTTATTTTAATGATCAGTTCTCAGTCATATTTCAATTATACGTCTTTTAACTTGATAATCAAATATTACTAATTTCATTTAATACTTGTAGAAAATTGAAAATCATACATCATTTCCTTGGTTACACTTGTTGTTTATACTTCTGTAAAAGATAAGACAGTTAATATGTGACTGAACACATGGACCTCTCCAGTTTCTCAGTCCCAGAATGTGATAATATGCTTGTTTCACTCTTTATTGCTCCAACTGTGCATTTTAATAATTGTTGCATGGATTACAAAAAAGGATATTTATTGTAATTTTTATGGATTTAACTGGGAGCAGACTGCATCCATGCCCAAAGTCCCAAAAGTCAGAGAAAATCAAGGTCTGTATCATAAACAAATTAGCCATCCAACCTTCAACTACTTGAACTTCAACTTCAACTACTTCAACTACCCTTCCCTTATAATGTGTCCGGCTTCCTGGGCAACTGTAGTAACTACATTGCTGAGTGTCCTAATGTCTCATACCAACTACAAGCATGCTGATACGCTCCTTCACCACAATTCTTCCAGGTTTCTTTAGGTGGCTTACATGTGACGTTGGAGTTAAAAAGATTATATTCTACCCAGTCTAAACCCTTATCTATGTTGCCGGAGCATAAGTGCTCTCTAAAAGCATACAATTCGGCTAGAGCAATTGCTGAATCGGGAATGAAAGGCACAATAACATCCATGATGCTTTTCCTATGACTCAGATTGTGTCCCAGTACAGTCTCAGCACAGGTCGAGCCTCCACCGAGAGATCTTCTCCACACTCCTCCAATTTTCTTCCACACAACCTCATGTGCATAGGTGTTATACTCGTTATCATAATGGGATTGGCATAATTCAGTCCAACCTGTGGGCTCTTAACAGGGTCTTCGGGTGAGGCCTATGGTGCACTGAGTATGGGCAGTGTTACACTCCATACGCCAGGGTCTTGGGTGAACAATTCTTTCCGGCCAATAGAAGGGTTGCGGCCAAATGTCTTGCTCTTTGGAGTAAATCAGTAAAACCAGTAACTCTCGGTCTGAGACAAACAGGGAATGACCCATTCTTTAACTTCATACTCCTGCAATCCCCACCAGGTTCGGGACCAATCTCTGCTGTGTCCTTCTGCCCAGGCATGCAGGAGCATCTTTGCTGTTTTGATTTTATTTAGGACGGAGCAGTCATATCGCCATGTTGACATGACTGAAATGTCAGCTTGCCACAATTCACATCGAGGGGAAGCTCCATTGCTTGACCAGAGTTGTTAAGACTGTCAAAAACTTGTTGTGCCACACGCTGGTCAATTTGGTGAAAATCTCCTGCCATTATATTCAATAATTCATCTGGTTTAGGTAGTTTTTGAACATACATATCTGCATAATAAGGTTCCTTCAAACCTTCATCAGAATCAGAATCAGAATCAGAAAAGCTTTATTGCCAAGTACGTTTTTGGACATACAAGGAATTTGTTTTGGCGTAGTCGGTGCAATACAGTACAAATTAAACAGTATAAACATATCTACAATATAATATAAATATATGTGCACAGTTTTAAGTGAGTGAGAGTAAATATAGAGCAGTATAAGATGCAAGAGCAATACAACAGTGCAGGTGATCATTGTGCAAGTAAAGCAGTGCAAGTAAAGCAGGAGTCCAAGCTGAGCGTTAATGTAACTCATAGAGTTACAAGTTACAAGTGTCCTGTCAGCAAAAAAAGGGGGGGTGTGGGGGAAAGGGAGAGTGTCAGGGTGGTTTCCGGGCTTTGTTAACCAGGCTGGTGGCAGATGGGAAAAAACTGTTCTTGTGGCGTGAGGTTTTGGTCCGGATGGACCGCAGCCTCCTGCCAGAGGGGAGAGTCTCAAAGAGTCTGTGACCGGGGTGGGAGGGATCAGCCAGAATCTTCCCTGCCCGCTTCAGGGTCCTGGAGGTGTACAGTTCCTGGAGCGACAGTAGACTGCAGCCAATCACCTTCTCAGCAGACCGAATGACACGCTGCAGCCTGCCCTTATCCTTGGCTGTAGCAGCGGCGTACCAGATGGTGATGGAGGAGGTGAGGATGGACTCAATGATGGCTGTGTAGAAGTGCACCATCATAGTCTTTGGCAGGTTGAATTTCTTCAGCTGCCGCAGGAAGAACATCCTCTGCTGGGCTTTCTTGATGAGGGAGCTGATGTTTGGCTCCCACTTGAGATCCTGGGAGATGATGGTTCCCAGGAAGCGGAAAGATTCCACAGTGTCAATTGTGGAGTCACAGAGGGTGATGGGGGCAGGTGGGGCTGGGTTCTGCCTGAAGTTCACAACCATCTCTACTGTCTTTAGAGCGTTGAGCTCAAGGTTGTTCTGGCTGCACCAGTCCAACAGATGGTCCACCTCCCATCTGTACACAGACTCGTCACCATCAGAGATGAGTCCGATCAGGGTGGTGTCGTCCGCAAACTTCAGAAGCTTGACAGACTGGTGACTGGAGGTGCAGCTGTTGGTGTACAGGGAGAAGAGCAGAGGAGAGAGAACACAGCCTTGGGGGGAACCGGTGCTGATGGTCAGGGAGTCAGAGACGTGCTTCCCCAGCCTCACGCGCTGCTTCCTGTCAGACAGGAAGTCAGTGATCCACCTGCAGGTGGAGTCGGGCACACTCAGCTGGGAGAGCTTCTCCTGTAGCAGAACTGGGACGATGGTGTTGAAGGCAGAGCTGAAATCCACAAACAGGATCCTGGCGTAGGTTCCTGTGGAGTCCAGGTGCCGGAGGATGAAGTGAAGGGCTAGGTTGACTGCATCATCTACAGACCTGTTGGCTCTGTAGGCAAACTGCAGGGGGTCAAGGAGGGGGTCGGTGATGTCTTCATGTGTACGGCTTTCACCCTAGGAAGTCTCGTTTGAAGTAGGGAACACCGTAAGCCTTCCATACCCAGTGAAATGTCGTGTTCAGCCATTCTTCGTGTTCAGTCCAGATGGTTTTTGACCAGGAGGTTATGAAGGACAGATAGACTCAATGAGTGTAAAGAGGGGCTAAGGGCAGATAGTTCTGAATGCGGCATTGAGTGAATATGTTCCAAAAACAGCTGGGCAAATATCTGAGCTTAGTATTAATACATTCACGCAGGGCTCCTCGATTCCGAAAAGCCAACGGGTAATTTGTACAATTCTTGGTTGACAAAGTGTCTTTAGGCCTAGGAGTGTCAAGAATGTGTGTGCGATTCTGCGCTGTGGCATTGGATCCTCTTACAGGGATGACAAGGCCCCATTCGGTGTGGTTGCAGGTCTGCTGGGATGTGTCTGGTTTAGTGGACACATTCTCGTCACAAATAAACTGATATTTTCCCTAAAATTCCCAACGGGGAAACCAGGCTGGGCAACTCACAACTCTTGAAGGAGCCCTGTGGATGACTTCAGGCTCCCAATAACCTTGGCCTTTAAACTCTACCAAGGGTCGACAAGGCCCAGTCACAGTGCCACTCCGGGACCCTTCGGTCAGGGTGAATCCAAATGCAGCTAATTGTACGGTAGATAAGTAGGTGCAGAATTCTCATCCATATTTTTACTCCCTCGTCAGTGAGTTCAAGGTTGTGGTTGACAAGGTGGGGTTGACAAGTTGTTGGGTCATGGAGTCGTTAATCCATGCTGGGTTTCTTTGTAGAACCTTCTTCAGTCTGGTGAAACTGGTTTTTTGGCTTTCACGAAAGAACACATACTTCACGGGAGGGTACTCTGTCCAAGGCAAAAAGACGTTCAGAGAGGTTGTGTTCCAGCAAGTTAGGTTGGCATATTTTGAAGAACCATGAGCGACCTTAACATGGGCTAAGTTCCATGGTCCCACTCCAGCTTGGTAAAGTATAATTAAAAAAAGAATGCTGATAAGCAAAGGAAAAAGCCTAAGAAAAGTCTTTAAACGAGACGCTTTATCCGTAAACTTTATCCGTTTCCATAGCTTGGGTCGAGTAGAGGGACTTCTGTTGTCAGGGTCGTCTGGAGGCTCTTTGTCTTGGGCATTAAAAGTAGCTAAATAACTGAGAGGAATCATGTCCGAATGAGTTTCTGGCATGGTTATCCTTGGGAGTAGCCTGCTAATTCCATTTGATCTGCTTCTTCAGTTCTGTCCACTCGTCCTTTGAGCAGGGTTTGATAAATGGGTGATGGGTAAGGCAATCCAGGTTCCAACCCCTTCCACACCCACGTCCACTGGTAGAATATCCAGTAGTCAGGTTGTATCTGTAGTCCTGCAAGGGTGTATCCATCTATGGCTCGCCTTTGTCTATACAGTGCCTTGTGAAAGTATTCGGTGGTGGTGGCGAGAGGTCAAGAACTGTTGCGCAATCTGCAAGGGCCCAAGTCAGCCCATGTTTGCTGGGAAGGGCCAGGACGAGAGAAACCACTACATCACAACACCGGTGGCGACGCGTTAGACCAACTGCCATACAAGCCTGTCAAGGTAATGGACATCTTCATTTGTGGGGTTGCCGAATCACCACTCTACCCAGAGAGGTCTTTGTAACCCAGTTGGATCTGTGTGAGGAAAGGCCACGAGAGTGTACCTGCCTGTGGGAAGGTTAATCTCTTAAGTACTGTGACTCTTTTTTGTGAAGAATCAACAAGTGGGACACAATCGTGAAGTGGAATGAAATTTATTGGATGTGTCAAACCTTTTTAACAAATAAAAAACTGAAAAGTGGGGCGTGCAATATTATTCGGCCCCTTTAGTTTCAGTGCAGCAAACTCACTCCAGAAGTTCAGTGAGGATCTCTGAATGATCCAATGTTGTCCCAAATGACTGATGATGATAAATAGAATCCACCTATAGTTGTAAAATCTCTGTGCTTATACATGACAGAAAGAACAAAGCCAAAAGGATAAGAGGCAGTAATAAACAATCAAAAAAAGCCATAAACTGTCAGGTACAACCAGACACAGAGTTAATATTAGCAACTAAGTCATATAAACTGGCTTTATTGAACATTAGATCTCTGTCAGGAAAATCATTTTTAATCAATGACTTCATTACTGACCACGATCTTGATGTTATGTTTTTAACAGAAGCATGGTTACATGAATTTAATGAAGCTCCCATTCTGATAGAGGTGACGCCTCCGAACTACAATTTTCTTTGTGAGAGCAGACAGCAAAGAAAAGGTGGAGGGGTGGCCACTTTGTTCAAAGATTTATTAGAGTGTAAAAAAGTATTTCTGGGCAAATTTGACTCTTTTGAATATTTGGCTCTCCGGGTAAAGAGCCCTGTCCGAACCATGTTCTTGAATGTTTACGGGCCTCCTAAGTCCAAACAAACTTTATCAGTGATTTTAATGAGCTTTTATCTGATATGTTTTGATTATGACTGTTTAATTATTGTGGGAGACTTCAACATTCACATGGACAATCCTGAAGACAGAAGTGCAATAGATCAATGTGACACCTTTAGAAATTTTGGTTTGACTCAACATGTTAAACAGCAAACACTCAAACAGGGACATATTTTGGACTTGATCATCACTAAGGGTCTAAACATTTCCAAGGTGTCTGTAACTGATGTTGCCCTATCTGACCACTTTTCTGTTATTTTTGAAAGCATCATCTGCAATGACTCAGTTTGCCAAAGAGCCATGATAAGAAAATGCATCTTTAAGGACGGTGTTGCTGAAACCTTTAACCAGATTTACTCTTCTACCTCCACTTTGCTGGGCAACTCACAACTCTTGAAGGAGCCCTGTGGATGACACAGAACACTGTAGATGAGCTGGTAGATAAATTTCATTCTAAAATCTCGGACATCATTGATTCAATTGCTCCAATTAAAGTGAAAGTTGTTTCTGGGAAGAAAATGTCTCTGTGGAGAAGTACTCCACCAGTCAGAAGTGAAAAAAAGGAGTGTCGAAAAGCTGAACGCAGGTGGCGAAAGACTGGACTCCAGGTTCACTATATGATCTATAAAGAAAGACTATACAGATATAACCTACGACTAAAAAAATGCAAGGGAATCTTTCTTTTCTGAGATCATCAGCAAAAACATTAACAATGCTCATGCATTATTTGCCACGGTTGACAGGTTAACAAACCCTCCTGTAACAATAACATCTGAACTCCACTCTACCAGGGCCTGCAATAAATTTGCTAAACTCTTTACTGAAAAAACCCAAAAGATCAGAGAGGCAGTCAGCACATCCACATCAACTCCAGTAGCAATGCTGTCTCCAACTAGAACTGATTTTGACAAAATTTCACAATTTCACCAAATAAACTACAAAAACTTAGAAGAAATTGTGCAGCAACTAAGCTCTACTTCCTGCTGTCTCGATGTTTTACCCACGGCTTTCCTTAAGAAAGCTTTGCCTGTAATAACATCTGATACAACACAAATAATAAACACGTCCCTTTTGTCAGGTGTTTTCCCCCAGGCCCTGAAAACAGCAATTATCAAACCTCTATTGAAAAAGAGCATTTTTTGACAAGCTGCTACTACAGAACTACAGGCCTATATCAAACCTCCCCTTCATCAGTAAGATTATTGAAAAAGCTGTGTTTCAGTGTTAGACAACTTCCTAACAACGACCAACCGCTTCGATGTCTTCCAGTCAGGCTTCCGTGCTCACCACAGTACAGAGACTGCTTTTGTCAAGGTGTTCAATGAGATCGGTATAAATGCAGACTGTTGAAGAACCACAGTGCTGGTATTATTGGACCTTAGTGCAGCATTCGACACTGTTGAACACCTGGAAAACTGAGTCAGCCTTTCTGGTACAGCACTCAACTGGTTTAAATCCTACTTGAAGGACAGGGACTTTTTTGTGTCAGTAGGTAACTTTACATCAGAGAACACAAAAATCACATGTGGCGTTCCCCAAGGGTCCATCTTAGGACCACTCCTTTTCAATATCTACATGCTCCCCCAAACTCAGATTTTAATAAACATCAACGTAAGTTATCATAACTATGCAGACGACACACAGCTATACGTTACGATGTCACCAGGTGACTATGAACCCATTCAAGCGCTGGGTAAATGCTTAGAAGAAATCAATGCATGGATGGGCCAAACATTTCTTCAGCTGAATCAAAACAAAACTGAAGTAATAATCTTTGGACCAAAGGAAGAGCGTTTAAAAGTTAGCACACAGCTTCAGTTAATACAGCTAGAAACCACCAGTCAGGCTCGAAACCTGGGTGTAGTGATGGACTCAGACCTGAACCTTCAGAGGCACATAAAGACAGTAACAAGGTCGGCCTTCTATCACCTAAAAAACATCTCCAGGATTAAAGGACTAATGTCTCAGCAGGACCTTGAAAAACTAATTCATGCGTTCATCTTCAGTGGAATTGATTACTGCAACGGTGTCTTCACAGGTCTGCCTAAACAGTCGATCAGACAGCTGCAGTTGATCCAGAACGCTGCTGCCCACGTCCTCACTAAAACTACGAAAGTGGAGCACATCACCCCGGTTCTAAAGTCCCTACACTGGCTCCCTATAGCTCAGAGAATAGAGTTTAAAATACTTCTGTTAGTCTATAAATCACTGAATGGCTTAGCACCAAAATACATTACAGACTTGTTGTCAGTGTATTAACCAACCAGACCTCTCAGGTCATCTCGATCAAATCTACTCTGCATACCCAGAACCAGAACCAAACATGGAGAAGCAGATTTTTGTTCTTATGCTCCACTAATTTGGAATAGACTCCCAGAAAACTGTAAAAGCACTGAAACCCTAAGTTGCTTTAAATCAAGATCAAAACGTATTTGTTTAGAGTGGCCTTTGACTGTGCCATCTAAGCATAATTAGTTACGTTTTCAGTCCAATTTTCCTTTCATTTTCTTATCCATCATTCTATTCTCTTTATTTTATTTTTTTAATTACCTCTGTTGTTTGATTTTATCATTTGATTTGTTTTTCTGTGTCTGTTTCTGTGTTTATTTTCTTTGTGATTGTATTGTAATTGCACGTACAGCACTTTGAGTGTCTCGTTGCTGAAAAGCGCTATATAAATAAACTTACCTTACCTTACCTTACCTGTGTGTAATCAAGTCTCCGTATAAATGCACCTGCTCTGTGATAGTCTCAGGGTTCTTTTCAAAGCACAGAGAGCATCATGAAGACCAAGGAACACACCAGGCAAGGAACACACCAGGCAGGTCCGAGATACTGTTGTGGAGAAGTTTAAAGCCAGATTTGGATAGAAAAACATTTCCCAAGCTTTAAACATCCCAAGGAGCACTGTGCAAGCAGTCATATTGAAATGGAAGGAGTATCAGACCACTGCACATCTACCAAGACCCGGCCGTTCCTCTAAACTTTCATCTCGAACAAGGAGAAGACTGATCAGAGATGCAGCCAAGAGGCCCATGATCACTCTGGATGAACTGCAGAAATCTACAGCTGAGGTGGGAGAGTCTGTCCATAGGACAACAATCAGTCGTACACTGCACAAATCTGGCCTTTATGGAAGAGTGGCAAGAAGAAAGCCATTTCTCAAACATATCCATAAAAAGTCTCGTTTAAAGTTTGCCATAAGCCACCTGGGAGACACACCAAACATGTGGAAGAAGGTGCTCTGGTCAGATGAAACCAAAATCAAACTGTTTGGCCACAATGCAAAACAATATGTTTGGCATAAAAGCAACACAGCTCATCACCCTGAACACACCATCCCCATTGTCAAACATGGTGGTGGCAGCATCATGGTTTGGGCCAGCTTTTCGTCAGCAGGGACAGGGAAGATGGTCAAAATTGGTGGGAAGATGGATGGGGCCAAATACAGGACCATTCTGGAAGAAAACCTGTTGAAGTCTGCATGAGACCTGGGACTGGGACGGAGATTTATCTTCCAACAAGACAATGATCCAAAACATAAAGCCAAATCTACAATGGAATGGTTCACAAATAAACGTATCCAGGTGTTGGAATGGCCAAGTCAAAGTCCAGACCTGAATCCACTCGAGAATCTGAGGAAAGAGCTGAAGACTGCTGTTCACGAACACTCTCCAGCCAACCTCACTGAGCTAAAGCTGTTTTGCAAGGAAGAATGGGCAAGAATTTCAGTCTCTCGATGTGCAAAACTGATAGAGACATACCCCAAGCGACTTGCAGCTGTAATTGCAGCAAAGGGTGGCGCTACAAAGTATCAACGCAAGGGGGCCGAATAATATTGCACGCCCCACTTTTCAGTTTTTTATTTGTTAAAAGTTTGACACGTCAAATAAATTTCATTCCACTTCACGATTGTGTCCCAGTTGTTGATTCTTCACAAAAAAATAGAATTTTATATCTTTATGTTTGAAGCCTGAAATGTGGCAAGAGGTTGAAAAGTTCAAGGGGGCCCAATACCTTCGCAAGGAACTGTATATGGTGCAGGCCTCCCTTCATCAGGATGCAGTTTAAAGGATCTGAGTGGATCATAAAATCGCTTTACTTGCCACCCTTCTGGTTGAACCACCTGCGGTATCCTTCCTGATCTTGTCTGGGCTCCGCAAGAGTCACAGTACTTAAGAGATGAACCTTCCCACAGGCAGGTGCACTCTCGTGGCCTTTCCTCACGCAGATCCCACTGGGTCACAAAGACCACTCTGGGGAGAGTGGTGATTCGGCACCCCCACAAATGAAGATGTCCGTTACCTTGGCGGGCTTGTATGGCAGTTGGTCTAACTCGTCGCCACCAGTGTTGTGATGTAGTGGTTTCTCTCGTCCTGGCCCATCCCAGCGGACATGGGCTGACTTGGGCCCGTGCAGATTGCGCAACAGTTCTTGACCTCTCGCCACCCCAACATTTCATCTTCTGTTGACAGGAATCCTTTTTTAGCAAGTTCCAATTTTTTCAAGGCTCTTCCTTCCTAAAATCCTGAAGTGGTTCTTCAAATGGCAGCCACCCCATATACAGTGGCCAGTCTGATGTAGGGTGGCATGTTGCTTGGTTTGCTGGCCATCTCTCCGGTTTCGGGATATCCTTAGCTGAGAATTGGTTTGTGCTGCTCAACTCCTTGGATCCCTCTCTTCTGTAACAACACTGTGTTACGATCTAATACTTGCTATACAATATCAGTGGTATCATACTTGGGTTTCACTGCTGTCGACACAGGGTGATCTCGTGCTCTCAGGGTGATCTCGTGCTCTCACCCACACTCGTTGTCTCTCACGGAATGGCACCTTAGGCAATGGCTTCCCTGTTTTCTCATTGGAGCTCTGCTCCACTTCTTGTGAAGAGAATGGTCGTTGGTTGAGTTCTGCTACAGGGGAGGGTCTACTGACTCGATGTCTGTCATTCAGTGCTTGCCCTATTTCTACAGCTTTGTTGCTCCAGTCACGAGAATTTGCATTTTTTGCTATCCAGTTTTTTACCAGACCTATTGTTCGTTCCACCATTAAGTTTGCTTGGGGAGTGTAGGGTGGAGAGTAAATTCTCATTATCCCAAATCTCTGGCACCAGTGATCAACCTGTGCATTGTGAAAATGAGTCCCATTGTCTGTTCGCAGTTCCCTAGGCACCCCAAGGGAGCTACAGACTTGCTCCAGCATGGCAACGACACTGCTGCCGTTGGCTCTCCTTGCTGCTCTTACAGTCACATACCCTGACATTGAGTCCAGTAGCACCAGGAGATATTTCTCACCTTTCTTCCCTGTTATCGCCATGGGGCCCGCAACATCCATGCACACTGAGCCCCAGGGGATGGTGCTCTTGATGGTCAGACCTTCCAGCCGCTGTCCACGGTGTCTTGCGTTGTATTGACCACATACTTCACAGTCCCATAGTACGTGCCGGATGTGTTTCATAGGGATCCAGAGCTCCTGCTCCTCCAATTCCTCACGGGTAGGCAGCACACCTGCATGTCCTAAGGCCTCATGCACACTCCATACCACCTCATCCACGTACTCTTCAGGGACCTTGTGGCGTTCTGTCCCACTTCTCGATCCCGACAAAGACAACTTTTGTCTGTTGAACATAGTGATCCACCTCATCGTTTCCATGCCAGTGAGCCCCTTCTCGGGTATGAGCCTTCTGGTGCTCCACTTCAAGCTCCAGGCTCATCCTCAACTCAGCGATCTTCTTCCAGATATCGTGATGGGCCATTAACTTTCATTTGGCGCTTTCAAATCCATTCTCTTCCCAAATGGATAAGTCTTCATTCAAGGCTTGTGCACAGTAGTGGCTGTCTGTGATTATCTTTGCTCTTTTGATTCTTCTCTTCATCAACTCCAACATTCCCTCAAGCACTCCTGTCACTTCTCCCGCCTGTGCACTACCGGGAGTTTTACCTTTCTGGTGGCACCCCTCTTGACCGCGCTGTTTGAAAATAAACCCCCAGTAGGCCATTTGATCCGGTCCTTTCTTCGACCCATCAGTGTATAGGACCCACTCTTGCGGCTTTTCCTTCGCAGATGGCTCTAAGGGTGTTTTCTTGCTGGCTGGTTGTGCTGGGCCAATCTCAAGGTCGGGATCCAGCAGGATGTCTTCCCATCTTCCCCACCTTGTGTTGGTCGCTTTTGTGCTTTCCACTGTTGCTTTTCTGAGATACTTGTGAACTTGGCTCTGAGTCATGACTTTAATCTGCTGCCCCTGTGCTAGGTCTTTTATGGTGCTCCAGTATCTAGCAAGCACTGCTAACTATTTTTCTTCTTGGGAGAATTTCTTCTCTACAGATGACAAAGTGTAACTTCACAAAGTTACTAACCCCCATGTTCATTGCTTACTTTCAGCATGGAGTCCTCATCTTCACAGCTGATCTTAGCCACCAACTTTTCAGTTAAGCTCCTCGGTTCCAACCTCACGGCTTCTTGAATTGCCCTTTTGAGCTTATCCAGGTCGTTCTGGTTTGATGCAGTCCATGCCCAGTTTTTCTTTGTCATTTTTTCTTCTCCTTCTTGCTTCTTTAGGCAGGCATATAATGGCTTAGCATATCTTTGAAAATTAGGAACATGATCTCTCACATAGTTACAGAGTCCCAAAATCTTTTGTAGATTATTTTCAGATTCAGGTGGCTGGATTTGTGCCAGCTTCTCTCGATACCCTTCTGAGAGTCCCAAATCTGTTGTCACAAGGAATCCTAGGTAGTCCACCTGAAACTGTCCAAACTGGCATTTCTTGAGATTCAGCTTCAAACCTGCTGCTGTGATTTTCTCCACCACTGTTTGTAGTCTCTCTAGGTGCTCCTCTTTGGTGTCGTCTGCAATGAACACATCATCTATGTACAGTGTTGCTCCTAGGTCACCCGAAACTTCCATCACAACTGACTGGAACACATTAGGGGAGTTCTTGTACCCCTGAGGTAACCTTTGCCACACATATTGCCTTTGTGTGTAAATGCTGTCTTGCCTTGTGATTGCTTTGCGAGTCTGAGGGAAAAAAATCAATTTGCTAAGTCAATGCAGGATTTATATTTCTTGACTCTTAATGTCTTCAGTGCTCCCTGGGGATTGATTAGGCTGGCTCGGTTTGCTATGGTTCTTCGATTGAGGGCCTTGAAGTTTATTACTGGCCTCCAACCTCCTCCTGCTGACTCTGGTTTCTTTACCGCTTCAATGGGACTGTTAGTGATGGGATTTAGCTCTTCTCTGATGATTCCCAGAGCACTCAATTTCTTTACTATTTTATCTATTTCTTCAACGGCACCCGGGTTCAGGGGGTACTGTCGAACAGGTGGATGCACTCCCCCGTCTATGAGGTGCACGTACTTCAGTCCCAGGTCTCCACAGACATTCTTGAACTGGGCCACATTTGCTGAGGTGATGACCTTCCGTAATTTCTCTTTCCCAGCCGGGGAGAAGTCGCTTTCTTTCAGCTTCTGTTCAGTTATTTCTGGCACATTTACTGCTTAGTACCACTCTTGAGCCCCAGTTCCACTGTGAGTCGATCCTACTTTTATTAACCTTGACCGTAGCTGGCTCAGCCTTTGAGATAGAGAGCGAAGCTCTCTCCATGGTTTGTTGAATTCTTTCAAGTCTGTGATGGTGATGAGATTGTATGGACCCTTCACCCAAATGATTCCTTGCCAAGTTCCATACGGCATCTCTTCTACGGTCCCATTGGCAAATTGGACCGTAAGGTATCTTGTCATCTTTAGGCCTCTGCGAGTCATGGATACCTCAGCCCCAGTGTCCACTAGATAGGGTTCTCCTTCCACCTTTGTGTAGATTTTGTCCCCCCTCCAGAAGGCATTTTCCAGGGTGACTCGCGGCCATGTCATCATCTCTTGGCTGGCCCCCCGGTCCCTGATCTGCGGGACTCGAAGAGGGCCTTCTTTTCTTCAGAGGACAGTTTGTTGTACTCTTCTCTAGGGAGAAAGGTGCTTTTCTTTTGTGGGCCTTGCGATGATGGTGGTCCGTAAAATCTTCTTTGCGGCTCTTCTCTTCTCTGAGGCGGCGGTCTGTTAGGGGGGTTGGCTGGAGCTTTCACACTGGCCTCAGTTGGTGGTTTGCCCCCTTGTCCTGTCTCTTTCTTTCTTCATAAAACTGCTGCTCCATATCATAAGAAATCACTGCTTGCTCCATCTGTGGAACTGTCGTACCCTGCATCGGCATTTTGGCAAAAGCGATCTCTCCTCTCCTCCTTTTGGTTACTTCTCGGAGGGGCTTCACATATCTAGCTGGTGAGATTGCTTGCTTAAGCACATGCCACACCAGTGCAAGGCGCTGACCTCCATCCTTGCGCAGTCTTGCTCTTCTGATCTGGGAGTCTTCATCATCCATGTCCTCCAACACCAACCTCTCATAATGACTTTGAGCTGTTCCTTGTTTGTCAAAGGGATGTGCTGTTACATGGCTCAGCCACAACTTTTTAGCTTCATCACTTTCAGCAGCATTGGTAATCATCGGCCACACATCTTTGATGTAATCTTCTCTACTTTCTTCTGATCTTTTCTCTCTAACTAAGGTCTTGATCTTTTTGTACCCACGAAAAACATAAGCTTCAGGGCTGGATGCCGTGGGTTGTTCAGACATTTTTCCTATGGGCTTGCTTGCGGAGCGCGGTGCTGGCAGCAGTGGAGGTTCTTCCTCTTCTTCCTCGGCTGACAGCTCATCAACCTGTCACTTGATCTCTTGTGCATACTTGTATGCTGCTTTCTTTAGTCTTCTTAACATCACATCATGCACAACTCCTACATAAGTGGTTCTGAACTTGCTGGTCAGGGGCTAATAAGTTGCTATGGTGTGGTAGGATGGCATCATTAAGATGTTGGCCCATTCCCCAACTGTTGCTTTTACCCTGAGTTCGACTTTGTCTTCCAGGCGGTCAGCCCATACAGCCAGGATGTGATAGTCTCTCTGTCCAGCTTCTGATATGTACACTCAACGCCCATCATTCGCTTGAACCGGCCCCCATGTCAGGTCTCTGGCCATTCTTTCTGAGACCCAGTAGATGTCAAACACTTCCACTGCTTTCTTTTCTCCTTTTCTCTGTCCTACTTTGAATCAGAATCAGCTTTATTGCCAAGTTCGTACATACAAACAAGGAATTTGACTACGGTACACTTTGCTCTCTGGTTTTTGTTTTTGCATTACAGAATATACATGTATACAATATACAATATACACATATATAAATAAAAAGGTGCATTTGCAACATCAGTATGATGTTGTTTGGTACCCTATTGAATGTTCAACAGAGAAACAGCCTGGGAGAATAAACTGTCTCTGTGGCGGCTGGTTTTAGTGAACAGTGCTCTGTAGCAGCGGCCTGAAGGTCAAACTCTAAACAGTTTATATGCAGGGTGTGTGGGATCTGCAGAGACTTTTGCAGCTCTTTTTCTGACCCTAGACCTGTATAAGTCCTGGATGGAGGGAAGGTCAGCCCTGATTATTCTCTCTGCAGTGCTGATTATTTGTTGCAGTCTGCACCTGTCCTGTTTTGTGGATGAGCCAAACCACACTGAGATGGACAAAGACAGGACACACTGAATGATGGCAGTGTAGAAGATGACCAGCAGCTCCTGTGGAAGGTTGTACATCTTGAGTTTAGTGGCATATGAGGGGTTGCCAGCTGCACTGGAATTGAAAAAAGGCTTTCTCTGTCATCACTCTCTGCCCCAGAGGTCTCATGTTCTGATGGTTCTTCTTCTAAGCCACTGTCTTCTCTTTCTGGGTTCAAGGGCTCCATTTTGAATGGACTCGGGAGCTCTTCTTTGGCTGGATTTTGTTTTATCTTCTTCTTTGCTTTCAAATATTTTGTTGGAACCAGCTCTGTTTTATCTAGATCTTCCAGGCTGCAATTAGCTAGGCTACTTTCCACAGCCTGCAAGGAGGTTGAAGGGACAGCTCCGTCTTTCTTTGCTGGTTTTGGTCCTTTCTCCAGGCGGGACGCTTGGTTGGTCTCATTCTTGTGCAGGTAGCATTTTTCATCAGGGTGTGGTTTGATTTCGTTCCCTTGTTGGATTCTTGGTATCTCTAAGTGAGGGGGATCTTCCGGCTTCTTCTCATCCATCCTTTCTACTAACGCCAGCTCTCTCTTGCTCTGACTCTCTTGCTGGCTAAGGGAAGTGACAATGACTATTTCGGTCAGTGAGGCATCTGTCAGCAGATTCTTGACTACATGGTGTGCTGTTGCAACGGCTACTTTTTTTGCCGACTTCCATGAAATGTCATGGGATCTCAGTCCATCTAGGCATTGCCCTTCTCAGGCCATGGTTGATGGTAGCATTCAGTCCTTCTTCCAGAGCTACCCACATGTATTCTCTGTAATCTTTCAAGTCTTCTCCCTTTTTGTAAGCGGCAATGGGAGAGTGGATGTCAGCATAATGAGAGAGGTCGACCCCAATAGTCAGATGCACCTTGCTTGCTTTGTTCTAGCTCACTTGTCTTCTCACCTCTCTTTTTTGTAATCTTCCCCTGCCAGGGCTCTTACCTTTTTCCTAAATTTGGTATTGAGGATCTTGAAGTTGTCATTTGTGAAAACTAACAGTCCGTCTCCCTCTATGTCCCAGGGGTCTCCGATAACTTGGTAAAGTCGAGTCCCATTTTGCAGGGAAATTTGTCCTGCATCTGTGGCCATCGGGTCTTGGACTTTCTTCATCATGACTCTGTCTGACTTCTGACTAACCTTTCTTGGCTCTTTTTCTTCGACATCTGACTTTCTTGTCATTCTGAGTTGGTTACTGGCACTGTTTTCTTTGGCTTCTTGTTCAAATTGGAAGGTAAGGTCTCTTAATTTACTTTGTGTGGGGTCTTGCTCCCTGTGGCTTGGGGTGTTGGTCATACGTTTGATGGCTCCTTTATGGTGCCCGAGGGCTGCTGACAAGAGGATTCCCTGCTTGATAGTCTCTTGCAGTTCTGCTTTGTTCTGGGCAATCCATCGAGGGATGCAGTCCTTCTGCCTTTCGACGTAGGGGGTAATAGTTGGTCCTTGGCTGGGTTCAGCATCTCTTTGGTCTTGCTCTTGTTTTGACTCGTTGCCCTCTTCTTCACTCTCTGTTTCTTCTGTTAAGTCATAAGTTGGTATCTCTGAGTCACCTCTGTGGTCTTTTCTTTGCTCCAGTCTGCCACACTCACTACATTCTTCAAGCAAACTCTCTTTGTCGTCATCTTGGATGGCTCGCATCTTTTCTTTGAACCAGGTCATTTTTTTGATCTCTTGTTCATAATCTCTAAGTCTTGCAGTGGCTCTGGCAGTGTGGTTAGTGAGGTACCCATTTAATCCTTTCTCATTGGCAACCATCTTTACAATCAGGTCATATTTTTCGGATGGACTGTACAGTGAGATCAGCTTCCCCGGTCCCCACTGTTCAAGGAACCCTATCCACCAGCGCAACCATCGACCAATATCTTCCTTCTTCTGGACTCCCTTGAGGCATGGCATCACGACCAGTCTGAATCCATGCTTTATCTCTGAACAGTAGTATGTTCACGCCTTTGGAGGTGGTTAGTTAGCTGACTCACCAGTGTTTCCTCTGGTTGCTCTTGGTTGAAACTGAGGAAATTTTTCTTTACTGATGAACTCCATGTTGAATATCTGTCCCCACCCAGCATCACCTCACTAGGGAAGTGTGTTGATGTCAGTTGTTCTGTTGACGGGAGTGGTCCTTCAGCTCCCTGCTCATCAGTTCCTGTGTTTCAATCTCTTCGTTCATCACTATATCTTTGTCATCTCGAGCTGTCCATCTCCAAAGCTTCTCGAGGTACCTTCGAGTAGGAATGAGTTCAGACTATTTGGCTACTAGCTCTACTGTCTGGGTCTGGTCAGTCTACCCTCAATAAAGCCCTATCTTCACCTGCACGCTATGCAGTTACTGTGAGGGTTGTGACTGATGGCCCTATCAGTCACAGACAACCTTTCTCCATTTCAGGCTGTCGGTCCGGAGTGCTCAGGCAGAGATGTCCTTCTGCTGAGCATCCTTCTTCTGGGGCCCCTTTATCTCTATCAGGGTCCCTGTCCGGGCGCCACTTTTCATTGTTCGATGAGCTAACCCCTCCCTTCTACTTCCCTATGTCTAAGGGGATTGATCCAGTTCTCCATCCAACGGGTCCAGACTTCCCTAAACCTGAAAGATCTTACTAATCAGGATTACTGAAAGTTCTGTTTAAGCTGGTGTCGGGAAATGACTCGCCTAGCCTCTGATAAGCTTCATACAAAAGTCTCACCCTTCTTCAACTGGAGGTCTGGACGACTTAGTAGCCCACAGCAGTCATTCACACTTCGACAGTCACTTCTGTCGGCTGCTCATTCCCTAATATTACAACTGGCTCTTGGTATATGGGCTAGGTTAATTTTAGTGACTCGGCACGAGCCCCATGGGCGCTGTTTTAACAAACTTGGCTAAGGCAACCTATAAAAACCTCCTAAAATTTCTTAGAACCAGGCAACAAGACTTTGTACCACCAATGAAAAACCAAAGATAAGGTGACTCAATTAATTGAATGTCCACAATTTAACTAGAATTTTATATGCCTTCTTTAATTAGTAACGCTTATGCAGGGGTCAGTAACAGCTTTAATTCGGCAACACATAATAATTTCAATAATATAAATGAATCAATCAGCTGAACCTGTCTTACCCTGATGCTGAAACTAATGAGGTTGGAAAGGCTTTGAAGACAGAGGCTCATCCATGCACCTGATGGAGATGTTTCTTCTGGTAACAACGAATGATTTCTTGAAGGAAATACGACTTAAACTTCAATGTCTCAGAAGACAGTAGCGTCCAGAGGCTGAAGAGTTGAAGGAAACCCCGGAGACATAAATGAGGTTCATTCAGGACTTCCAGAAGCCTGAAACTTAGAGCAATCAGCTTTCACCGATCAAGTTCACTTCTGTTGTCTGGATAAAAAGGCTGTAGATGAAATCAGATTCTTAATTTTGAGGTACAGTCCTTCCAGGGCACACGGGTTGATCCTCTTTTTAATGCAGTCGATCAGCTGGGTTGTGTCTCTGGTCCTTTTTAATCTGAGAGACTTTTCTCCGTCCGATCTTGTTCGCTGGTCTTCTGCCAGGAAACAAACAACTAGTTCCTTTAGCTGATTGAGAAGTTCTAAACCTTAATGTTTGTTATTTTAGTTATCAGTTCTCAATCATATTTCAATCATACGTCTTTTAACTTGATAATAAAATATTACCAATTTCATTTAATACTTGTAGAAAATTGAAAATCATTACACATAATTTCCTTGGTTACACTTGTTTATACTTCTGTAAAAGATAAGACAGTTAATATGTGACTGAACACACGGGCCTCTCCAGTCTCTCAGTCCCAGAATGTGAGAATATGCCTGTTTTCACTCGTTATTGCTTCATTGTATTGTAGTGTATTTTAATAATTGTTGCATGGATTACACAAAAGTATATTTATTGTAATTGTTATGGATTTAACTGTGAGCAGTTAATAAATGTTGCATGGATTACATGGAAATTTCTTGGCTCATTTTGACAATGTATACTTTCTTTCTGTGACTCCTAGTGTATGTGGGGCAATATGAAATAAATAGCATTTAAATTGCAGCATTCTTATTTACCTCATGTGTTTAAATTTTATTTAAAAATAAATCTGTTTTATAATTACTTCAGTAATTCTAAAACTGTGACATCGGTGGCTTTTGTTTTTTTTTTTAAACATTTGGTTGAAGTCTGAAATGACTTAAAGTTCACTAAGATAAAATTAATATTGACACTTAAACAAAAAACTAGTGGAAAATCTTGCTTAGAGGCTGTACATAATGGCTTGTTTACTTCTTTATAACAACACTTAAACAGTGCAAAGCATTCAAGACTTTCTGGCTGTAAGGTGAAAATAGTCAACGCTGTGATTAAAACAAGCTACATTTTCCATAACTTAGCAAGTTTTACCAGAAAGAAGAGAACATTCTAATATATAAATGTTCTGCCTCTATTGATACACTTGATTTGAATTGATACAGCCATGCACAATAAAACACATATCTACTTCAGAATGTACTGCATTGCCTATGTAGATTTGTAATGGAAACTTGCCAAGTTCATTTTAAATTTACTTGGAAACTATGGTGAAACCCAACTCATTTGAAATTCAATCTACAGATCATAACCTTGCCTTTGCGCCCCGTCTACATGCTGGAATTCTCTACTGTAATACTCTCAAGGTGTTCTTTCAGGTACTGTTTCTGTCCATCTGGAAGTGATGGAGCAGGCTCTGTGGGGGATTGTGAAGATTAGGTGTCCGCTGAGATCAGGCCTGACAGGGCGCCAAGGCTCATCCCTTCTCCCCTGTGGGTATTTACAAAGTGCTTGGCTTGCCCACAGGTGGCTAATATGCCATGAGTGTGGCCTCCTCGATCCTATATAGGTTTTGTGTACATAGATGTGTGTGTAAGAGTGTATTTGTGTGTGTGAGGGAAAAAGATAGATAGAAAGGCATTAAAGTGTTGAGAGGCTTGCCGGATAATCAATCAAACAAAAAGATAAAGAAGTGTGTATACACAGGTTTTTTCAGACTCCAGCATCACCCAGCAGAATGTAAATTATTTGCAAATATATTTAATTATTCGCTTTTAATAAAAAGCAGTCTGTACAACTTTAGAGCTAGCGTGCCACGTAACCAAAGTTTTAGTGTTAAACGTTCTGAAAGGCTGCATGTGGTTTAGTATTGATTTTAATTAGCTGAAGTCATAAAGTTTGAGGTTTACATTTTTGATGACTTACTGTTGAAGACAATACAATCAGATGTCAGCTTCACCTTCAGAGTCTACACAATAATCTATTTTAGCCCCATTTTATTTTGTATTTCTCTAAATGAACTGGGATAAGGACTAACTGGCTCTAAAGACAAGTATATGATTATGACACAATCAATTATACAGCGACACCCTTTTCAGTGAAAATAAAAAGAGCAATCCTTATATCTGTCTGCACTGGACTATGTTGATATTATTTACTCTTATGCTTCTTCCCTTCTATTGAACCCAGTATATCATGCTGCATTACGCATGGCAGCAAATGCAGACTCTCAGAGTCACCATTGTGCTTTAAATAAGTAATTAGAATGATCCTGTAAATCAGGGGGGTGGTGGGCATTGTGAGACTGAATACTTTTTCCTGTTTTCCTAAGACTGCAAGGAAATAAATATTTGCTTAATTTATTTTGCCTTTAATTGGTAACAAATTGTGTTGGATTATAGTTGTTATAGTTTTAAATATTTTGTTCAATGTTAACTTTTGTAATTTTGTTGTTTCCCTCTTTTCCTTTTATTAACGTTTCTGACAACGTTTTCAGCCTGTTTCCATCTTGACCACACCTTGCTAGAAAAAGAGATAATGTACATCTCAAAAATTAGAATATTGTGAAAATAGTTCAATGTTTTCTATTTATCATTTCAGAAAGTGAACCTCATATATTATATAGTTGCATTACACATAAAGTGAAATATTTCCAGCCTTTATTCTTTGTAATTTTGATGATCATGGTCAGCAGATAATAAAAAACCCAAAATTTTGTCTAAGAAAATTAAAATATTAAAAAGATCAATAAAAAGGATATTTTAAACAGAAATATCAAGCTTCTGAAAAGTATTTTTATCTCTATGCACCCAATACTTGGTTTGGCCTCCTTTAGCATAAATTACTGCATCAATGTGACACGGTATGAAGGTGATCAGCCTGTGGCACTGCTGACCTAATAGAAGTCTAGGTTGCTTTTATTGCAGCCTTCATAGCTGGCACAAGCACAGTAACACAATGGTAGTGGTACTTTTGGCAGTGTGGGCAGGTGCCAAGCCCTGCTGATAAATTAAGTAAGTATCTCCCTTAGGCTTGCCAACAGAAGGAAGCATAATGTGCTTACATTATAGCAAAAAGACCAATTCATCATCATTCTATAAACAAACTTTGTGGATTTTCTTAGTTGTTCGAGTTCCATAAATATTTCTGCTTTGACAAATAGCGGTAGCTAGTGGTTCAATCAATATAGCCAACAGTGAGGGCGAGTGAACAACCGTGTCTGGTTCTCATTTTTTAGACTGAAGCTCTGAGAAATCAAGTTGTTTGTTTTCACGCTAGTGTTGGGTGAGCTAAGTAGTAATTTGATCCATGACAACAAAAATCAGAATTTATGTAAGGTAGCAAATAGAAATTGAAAAAAAACAAAAATATTTTTATTTTGGATGTTGCCAGAGTCTATTAGATTTATGAGTTTTCTTGTATTATTTATAGCATACCGATTTATAAAAAAACACAGTCTGGTCAGGATAAATAATATGAGGGGCCAATATCTTGCAGACAATTTTAAGATCTGCATGTTTTAGTGATATTGGGTGGTAGCTAGATGGAAGTGTGGGATCATTTTCTGACTTGGGGATAAGATTAATGTTAGTACAATTCATGTTTTTAGAGAGTATTGAAGTTGCATTAGACACCCACAGTTTCAATCAATTGTCACCATCAGGAGCATTTGGGTATTACCCTTTGGTGGCGGTGAGGGTGCTGTGGCTCCTCCCAACCCAAGCCAGATTGGGGGGTGGGGGGGCTGGGGTCATTGAGGTTGGGTGTACCTGCCGGGTCTACTTTGATAGGTGCAGCCTTGTTACAGTTTTTTTTTACGATTGCATATTGATTTTGAAAACAGGGCTCGGAATTTTAAAACACTACACACAATTAGCACAACCACACACAATATGCAGAACACCTCAGATCCTGTGCAAAATGAAACACTCTTGTAAAACTATATACACAATGAACTTTAAACACTTTTAGTAATTCTACCTCCCACTGATCAGATTGCTGTAAGCGAAATACACAGGGAAAATGCAAATTGACAACATGGTGAATTCACCAAACACAACACAAGATCAATGCTGCAGACTATTGAAAATATGATTTATTTTCCTTTTTACAACCAAAATCAGTCAACATAGGCAATCACAACAAAACCTGTCCCAACACTGTAAGCCCAGAAAATAGACAAATAAAAATACTGTACTACCAGTACAGGTTAAAAATACTGTAAAGTGAAAGAAGAAAACAAAAAGAAATCTGAATAAAATAAATTGAATGCTACACATCTATACAGCTGGATCTGACCAGAGACTTTCATCAACATCACAGGCAATATCCTCATTGGCAAGAAAAAGTGGGAAGAACCGTCTTTAATGATGGATCCATCCTTGCACAGCTGAGGCATGCAAAGATCAGAAGGTCAGGTCAGAAGCCTCTTCCATGGCCTGAATGAGGGGCTCCTGAGCCTGGGGCCCTCCATTGTGGTTGAAAGCAGGTGAACTCACCTGCTGTATATTTGTAGTGTTCAAACCTGATTGGTGTGTCTACAATAAAGCAATCATGTGTTTGCACACCTGATTTGCGTGTTTAATCAGCTCGATCATGGGTGTGGTTATTTGTCAGTCAGTGCTTTGGAATTGCAAGGAAGATACATCATGATATACTGTACTTATATGTCTAATGTATACAAGTGTGTTTAGTGTCATCCACAGAAAAAAAGTACAGTTTGCCAATTTATTTTGTGATTTACAGTGTGATATATATAAGAGGGAGATAGC
This sequence comes from Girardinichthys multiradiatus, assembly GCF_021462225.1. Classification (NCBI taxonomy): domain Eukaryota; kingdom Metazoa; phylum Chordata; class Actinopteri; order Cyprinodontiformes; family Goodeidae; genus Girardinichthys; species Girardinichthys multiradiatus. The sequence goes on along the minus strand of NC_061802.1, from coordinate 20,638,199 downwards.
CAAGTTAAGTGAACATATAGTGTTTGATTAATGACAGAGTGCTAAAAGACAGATCAATTGCTGCTTATAAATTCTTTTCAGCCAAAGAGAAAGAAAGCTTATAATGTTCAGTAAAAGCAGCTATTAAAACCCCAAAGATAAGCATTAGTTAGATACTGCATAAGGTACCCTTTTTTAGCTTTATGATTTAAATCTTGTCACACTGCATGCTCTTGAAGTCATCATCTCTAATGGAATAGTGAACATTACTTAGTATTCAATGAAAGCTTTGTGTGGGGTTCAGTATTTTTTTTCTCTTACTTGCATTGAAAATAAATGGAGCTTTGCAAAAGTTCATGCAGAGTGGTGAATTTACATTAGACACCCACAGTTTCAATCATGTGTCACCATCAGGAGCTCGTATGGTCTGTTCTGCTGACTATCATCCAGTCATATTCATATGGTAAAGCTACATTTAATAGTTAAATCAATCATTAATGTTCTTTAATGGCTCTGCCAAAACCTCACAACTTTACTATTATTAACATGAGTTTAAGTGATTTGGCCTTTTGATGAGAACCAAGTGGTTATGTGCATACTGCTTTTGCTGTGTATTGCTTTCTAAATTATTATGTGTGCACGTTTTGAATTATTTAGTGTAAATGTTTGACTCTGCTGTAGACTTGTGTATGCTTATGGTGTTCATTAAGCAGGAAGAAAACATGTTTTATGTTGCTTCTCCTGTCCAGTAATAGATTTTTAGTGTTTGTCCTGCCTCCTCGGAGCCTGTTCAAACTTGCAATTACGTTTATATTTGTAGTTAGGTCAAGATGAGAGTTTTGTTATTTATCAATTCGAGGGAATGTAGCCTCAGGTTCCACTGATGTTTTAATGTATTACAAAGTGATTGTGCAATTGTTGTAGAAATTATGAAAGCTCAAATGTAAAGCTCAAATGTTTGTGTACATTGTAGTATAAACACAAAAAATGCAGGTGTGAATTTAATTTAATACGTAGGCTTAGACACAGATAATCTTGTTTTGTAAAGGGTAAAGTAAGTCTAAATTGAAGAAAGCTAAATGTTTACAACATAGGTTTAGTTACATTTGTTTTCTGTTTATGTTTGTATTTATTCTGTTGTAAATTGAGCTGAACTATTATTATTTCGGGTCTTCATTATACTATTTCTATGAACCTGTGCTGTTTGATGGCCTAACTATTCTGGTAAGCCAGTCTGAAGGCTAAGGTTTGTCACACAATAACTTCATTGAGGTGTCCATTCCTCCCAAATTCCTGTAGCTCATCTTAACAATCTATTAACATGTTTGTTCATTCATTTGCAGTGACTGAGATTATACCTTTGATCTATTTTTTATAATCAAATACAAACATACATTTTCGCTGCTGCAAACAAATAACAGGTTTAAAAAAGGTCTACTCAAGCTTTAAAATGAATTGCACAGAAAACTGTACAGAACAAAACAGTGTTCATTGCACTATTAGATCTGACTAAAAAGTATTACACAACTAGCTTTTATGAAACCGAACTGGTACAAAATCAGTTCAATATCGCAATGTAGAACAAATTAAAGAACATACAATACCTTTCAAAGCCTGCTTAAATCTGGAGATAGTCTTTGCTTGACAAATCTGACTTCAAAGAACAAAGACTGCTGTTCAGTTAGGGCCCATGCAGTCCAGTGTCAAAAGAAAATGTGTTTTTTATGTACATTTGTCCAAACCTAAAAAAAAATTTGTTTTATATTGTTTGTTTATACTTTATGACATGCATAACCACATATGTATGCCATTAATATATATCATCAATCCTAATTCAAACCCTACCCATATGTTCTCATTATCTTAGCCTTAACAGTTTAGGCCAGTGGTGTCCAAACCTTTTCCCAAATGGGCCACAATTGTCAAGTCCGAAGTACTTGTGGGATGAAGAAAATAGTTTTAAACTAAAATAACAAAAATGGAATGCATTCAGTTTGCAAATTATTTTGGGCTTGTCTGAAAAGATTAAAAAAAGGTTTCCCAGGAATGAGTGTAGGATTTGGGTCATGTTTTCCCTCGTAAGATGATTTTAATTCATCTGTAATAACTTTGCCCTACATAAAAATAAAATGTTTCTGTTTGCATCAACCACTTGTACTGGTGGGCCAAATTTTTATCATTGTTGGATTTACAGTTGGTGGCCACACAAAATCAGTCCAGGATCCCCAAATAGCCCCCAGTGATCACTTTGGACACCCCTGGTTGAAATCCTAAATGAGAGAAAGTACTGTGGAAAACCTGTGTTGCATGGATCCAGAAACTGATTATGTCTGAAGCATTATTTCAGCTATACTTACATGTACAATGATCTGGGGAAAAAAATAAAATGAGATGCTCCACAATCTCTCTACCTTCCTTTACATTCATGTTCTCTTTTTTGGCACCTGTAAGCCTGGGTCTGGCTAAAGTAAGTTCAATTGGAGGGCATATAGAGCCTTGCATCAAGGGAGAGCTCCTCCTCTTTTTACGATTGCAAATGGCAAAGAAATGTGACCTCTGGTCTTCTTGTTAAGCTTCAAGCAAGAAGAAAGGCTGGCATATTATCAAATAACTGGTCCCCACAGAGATAGATGTCTGTAACAGCCTTAGTACCCTGAGCAGAGTACCAGAAACTGCTAGACAGGAAAAAATGTGATATTGCAAGGGAGCGGAAATATTGTCTTTTTCTATACAAAAGAGCTTAAGTTTTCCAAAAATCATCTCTTTTTCCAGCAGCCACTCACAACCAAATAGAACGTCAGTCTTACCAAAGTGAGCTGCACTCAATTCAAATACCTTAATATTACATCATGTTCATTCAACAAAATGTTTATATAAATTATTAAATTATCTTATTTAATACAATATATTTTTTGTTGAAAAATACCCATAGCTGTTTAAAAGTCTGCACCACTGTTATTTTATAAAATAAATAAATGATAAACAACAGAAAATAAACAATTTGTAATTGCAAATTAAACAAGTGCTCTTTTTTTGAACACCTATCTTAGAGCAACCTAGATAAAAAGTCCTGTGACATCAATAGGGTGAAAAACATTGCAAAAAAACAATTTTATACGAACGGACAAACATACTGTATAATGCAGCCCTCTCTAAACTATGTTTCACTTTTAATATTTCTATTAATAATTAGAGACCATCTTGCAAAATTTGTAGTATGATGTATTGTTTGTTCTGGTAGCAAAACACTTGCCCTTTCAAGAGCTCTCTGTAAACAAACTGCATAAGTATTGATTGCTCCTAGTTGTGCAGACAGATCATAGTGCAACTTAATACAGAAATAAAGTCCTCTAAAAACAGTACAGGTCAAACGTTCTAAAATTGAGATTGAACACTGGAAAGGTAATACCTCAGAGTTTTAGGGTGACACATTTACAGAAATGTTTACCATAGCACCTATCTTTCCCTGACATCTTTTCTTGTCATGGGGTAAAATAAAATGGCTAATGAAGTTATATTTGTAGACCTAAAAACAATTACTTCATTTAGTTAAACAATTTAATTTCATTGTTAAAATAAGACTAATTAACAAAGATGGACATCTGGATCATACTAGTCCATTCATAAAATCAAATGTATAAACATTTTCTAACATTGTTAATCTGCAAACAGCTCTTATTATGTTTACAGCTAACAATAACAACCTCCCACATCATATTCAGAGAAAGAAACAGGAACGGGTTTACAAATGAATGGGTACAAGTCAGTTCCAAACCTGTAAAATCAGAACCCCAGAACCGCTGTATTTCAACGTGGGGAGTTGTTATTATTAATATTAACAGTATTATTGCATCACTTATTGTAAAAAAAGAATATATATATATATATATATATATATATATATATATATATATATATCCAAAATACTCTCTTAATAATATTTCTTCAAATATTATTTCAATAAATAAAGGCAGCTAATGAGACACTGTTGAGAATTAGTCATCCAGAAGGTTGGTTTTATTCAGTCGATCATTATTTAAAACATTATTTTATTAAAATAATACTTTATCTGATCTTGCATTGAGTGGTTGTCTAAATGTTTGCTGATTATTGCCTAAGTTAGTTCCAAGACTAACTTCATTTCCAGATCCTTCAAGATAATCATTGGTTCTCAAACATAAACATTGCATGGTAATGTTGCATCACTCTTTTGGTCATGGTTTTAATTCATCCTTAATCAACTTGTTTACATTGTACATAGCCCATTAGTCTTCACCTATTATTAACGCCGTTATTGTTGGTTTGCTACCAGCTTTATAAGTGACACAGTCAGGAGGTAACATAGTTACTAGCCTAGTCCAAGTCAACCAGGCCAACTCCTATTGATTGATTTTCTGTTTTTTAGGTTTTAGTTTACACTAGTGTTTTTATATCTGCTTAGTCCAATTGCCACTAGTAAAAAACACAATGGTCTGGTTCAATAGAGTGCAATGATCTAATGTCTAACCAATTTTAACGTAAAATACATTTCTGTCTCATGTCTTCATCAACATAAAGTTAAAGTACTGGTTTGGGGTGAGTACTAGTTTTAGACAATCTTATTGTTGCACAAGAAAATACAAAGCTATAAGTCAATAATTCTCCAGCATTATCTTTGTACATATTTTCATTATAGCACACACAATTTGATCAACAGCTTATCTAGGCTGCCAGCGTTTTTGGACAATGGAAAATGTTCCGCAGCAGGCTTGTTGCAACTAAGAGACACAATATATACTGTGACAATGAAGACATGTCATCAAGTGTTATGTAAACGCTGCAATAGTGATCTGATAATATAATTATTATGTTATGCTATGCAGATACTCTGTCTGCACTGAATATCAGCTCACCTCAATATGCTACAAAAAGGATATCTCAAGTTCCTCAATATGGAACAGTTTAAAGATGGCAGCACAACCCATTTCCTGATCAGTACAGCTAATACTCATTTGACCAAAAATAACATACCCAATAGTGGTGTAGTACAAAACTGTAAATTCCACACCTTCATCACAATACATCCACACTGTACAAAATGAGAGTGCATTAAATGCAACTGTTAGATAAATGTACATACATTATTCAGTTTTCATTCTACATTACTCATTTACTATCTAGATGTGCTGTTTATATTACTGATTGAGAATGGTTGTTATCTCCTTATATGCATAGAGGAATATGATGTTGCAACATGAGCACAGGATGTGAGAACAGTCTGTTTTCACATAAAGATAAACTCCCTCAGCAGTTGAAACCTCATGTAACTAGGGCGTTCCTTTTCTAATAAAAGCATGAAGAGCGGAGACTGTCTTCAGAGTGTGTTTGGAGGATTGTAACTGAGACAGTCTCCGGGACACTCTCCTTGCAAGTTAAAACAAACTAACTTCTCTGTGTCTTTCTTTGTGCAGATGTTGTAATGAGTGTTGGGGTTTAAACCTAACATTTAAATGGTCCTTTCGAGCCGGAGTCCAAGATACCTGACGATCCCAGCGGGTGAGAGAGATCCAGGTAAAACTCCGTGGGCACGGTAAAAAGACCTTTTCCGGGACTGGTTCTCCCAGGATTTACAAGCAGTTAATAACGCAGTCATTCAAAGATCGCCGTGTGTAGCAGATCCACACACACTGTTGAATTCTCTGAACCCAAAAGCTAAGTTTTTCACTGTAGTGGACATAAGCAATGCATTTTTCTCTGTGCCACTGCATAAAGACAGTCAGTACTGGTTTGCTTTCACATTTAAAGGAAAAAGGTACACCTACACAAGGTTACCTCAGGGATATTGTGAGAGTCCAACAATCTACTCTCAAGTTTTGACCTCCAGTCTGTCCACCTTCGAGCCTCCACAAAACAGTCAACTATTAACATATGTAGATGACATACTGGTGGCATCAGAAACAGAAGAAGCATGTAAACAGGACACTTTAGCTCTCCTAACACATCTAGCAGGAGAAGGCCATAAAGTAAGCAAAAGCAAGTTGCAATTTTGCAAAGAAACAGTAAAGTATTTGGGTCATCAATTAAGTTCAGGAGGAAGAACAATAATGGAAGAGAGAAAAACAACAATATTACAAAATGAAACATTAAAAGACATGCAACAACAATCACCAAAGCAGGAACAACAACAATGGCAAAGAAAAGGGGCACAATTAAAAGATGGTATTTTCACCTGACCAGAAAATAAACCAATTCTACCAAAAAACCTATACAAATGGGCAGCAATATTGAGTCATGGTAAGTCACATGTCTCAACAGGAGGGATAACAGGATTGGTAAACCAAGTATACACAACCTATGGATTCAACTCCTATTCAAAAAATTTTGTAGAAGCTGCTTAGTATGTGCAAAACACAAAGCATAAAGAAGAAGCATTGGCATTCACCTAAGTGGGAAGGGCCCTATCAGGTGTTGTTGACTACTGGAACTGCGATTAAGACTGCAGAAAGGAACTCATAGATCCATCTAACACATTGTAAAAGAATAATAGAACATGACTAAAATACATTTCTCAATAGCAGTGTTTACCCTAACTATCATTGTTTGTGTTGTAGTAATAGCATTGTGGTATCTGTTGTAGCATTGTAGCTCTTCATCTGACCTTCAGAGGTAGTCCGGCTACAAAGGGGGCTGCAATTATAGTTTGCAGTTGTCTCAAACCGGTGAAGATTGTCCACAGCTCTGCTACAGGTTTTTAGGAAGGGCTCCAATCTACAGAAAGATGTTCACCCCTACACACAAAAATATATTGATAATAGGGAGCATCATCTCAATCATAGTTGTAAGTGCCCTGTTAATATGGGAAAGAAATCACAAAATGCAAAAAAGAAGAGTAGGGTACTATAATCCTAATCGATCCAGAATCCAACATGAAATATTAAAAAACCCCTGTAAAACTACAGATGGGGATAGCAGTAGAACAAAAGAACTGTATTTCTGCTATCAAACTAACAGAACACAGACTGTGTTCACTTTTGATCGAAACTTGCAAATAGGGGGCTATGGGGCAAACAGCTGGGATGGGTATGACTGGTATCTAGATTGTAGTGGTATGAAACAATCAAGATGACCCTACTTACATAGACAGCATAGGAATACCAAGAGGGGTCCCTGATGAATATAAATTAGCAGATCAAGTGGCAGCAGGCTTTGAATCCACCATATGTTGGTGGTGTACAATCAATAAAAATGTAGACAGAATCAACTACATCCATTATAATGTGCAGAGATTAGGAAACAAAACTGAAGAAGGTTTCTCCGCTATCCATGAACAACTGTCAGCTACCTCACTTATGGCTTTCCAAAATAGAATTGCCGTTGACATGCTCTTAGCTGAGAAAGGAGGTGTTTGTTCCATATTTGGAGGTCAGTGTTGCACTTTTATACCAAATAACACCGCAGCTGATGGAAGCCTGACTAAAGCGTTGGAAGGCCTTAGATCACTCAACGACAAAATGAAAGACCATTCTGGAGTTGACACCTCAATGTGGGATGGTTTTGGGGAAATGTTTGGAAAATATAAACAACTAGTGTTTTCTATATTAATGTCTATTGCTGTGTTTGCAGCTATTCTCACCTTATGTGGATGTTGTTGTATTCCTTGTATAAGAGCCTTGTGTTCTCGAATAATCACCTCTGCTATACAACCAGTTAAAACAGAGCTCTCAGAGATGTATGCCCTTATAAGACCAGACGAGGACTCAGATGAAGACCCTGATGAGACAAGCAACGAAGAGACGTCTCTGCATTTTCCAGACTTGTATCCAGACCCTGATGGTTATTAGGGAGGTCCTCTGAGTGTAACTTTTTATGCATTGCAATGATTTCATGACTAAAAATCTGAAAAGAAGTAGTCACTGAATGATGTTTAAAATTGATATAATGCTAAACTGAATAAACAGGAGGGAAATGTTAGATAAATGTACATACATTATTCAGTTTTCATTCTACATTACTCATTTACTATCTAGATGTGCTGTTTATATTACTGATTGAGAATGGTTGTTATAGAGGAATATGATGTTGCAACATGAGCACAGGATGTGAGAACAGTCTGTTTTCACATAAAGATAAACTCCCTCAGCAGTTGAAACCTCATGTAACTAGGGCGTTCCTTTTCTAATAAAAGCATGAAGAGCGGAGACTGTCTTCAGAGTGTGTTTGGAGGATTGTAACTGAGACAGTCTCCGGGACACTCTCCTTGCAAGTTAAAACAAACTAACTTCTCTGTGTCTTTCTTTGTGCAGATGTTGTGATGAGTGTTGGGGTTTAAACCTAACAGCAACACACCTACTTAAGGACACACCGGAACTTGACATTTCACAAACTTTGCTTACTTTCTTCATACTCACAGCCGCGTAAGAGATTTATGGTAAATCAACAAAAATGGCAGGTTCGGAAACAGTTACAGGCAGATCTCATTTAACGACCATTCTCATGTAGGCCCTCAAAAAAACGGGATTTTGATTGATCTTACCAGTCTGCAAAACCGAAGGCAGAAACTGGCCTGACCTGGCAAGGTCCAGTCGAAAAGAAATAAAAAGCCCAATCATCTGAAAATGTCATTGATATTTTTTATCTAACAGAGCGTTTAGGTTGCATGGGAATGTTACTCATTACTGTACTCATTACATCCTCTGTGTAGACGATGTACGTAAGTATGTAATAAATTGAAGGTACTCGTCATACTTACTAAGGCAACATTCACATTTAAAAAGCTGTTTAATCAGTAGTAACCAGTAGTATCTTTCTATTTTTGTTTATGTGTACATTAATGCACTGAGATGCGTCCACACATGTGTGAGTGTTACTTCAGCTCTGTTGGTGCTCTGTTTATCTCTGCAGTGAAGCAATCCATCAATTTGTCGAATCCCTAGCCCAGCATCTCACCTCTTCTTTTCCCTTTTGTATTATTGCCTATCCTCCTTTTGTCTCACTCCTCTATCTTTTTCTTATCCATCTTCTCCCTATCCCACCAATTTCACCTTCTTAAAGTTCTGTTTAATATATTACCATACTTGTGTAACAGCTAAAGAGTCAGATGTTCACAAAACTTTAATTCAAGGTTTAAAGAGGCATAGTAGTTAAAAATGTGCTGCTTCATAGCACACATATGCACACACATTGTGTCCTAGCCAGCTAAAGACATTACCTCCATTCCTTAGGGTACCACCTGGAAGGAACTAGCTGAGGTCAGTGTAATTGTAGTGACCTTGATCAATGCTCATTTGCTTCTGTGGCTGCTGTCTCTGACTTGCCAAACTCTTGCCAGCCATCATTCATGCATCATTCATACTGAGTGAAAAAAGAAGCACAGCAGCTATGAGGCTGTCTAACCTCCAGGCCACCGTTGGCACCTTAGTGCCCTTTGTGAGTAACATTCTATCTTGCTTGCATGTAAATGGAAAGCTTGTTCAGTTGCAGTATTGATTTGTAATTTTAATAAATGGCATATATCTCCACCAACATATAAGTCTGGAGTGATAAGTGTTGGATCATCTTGCAAACTGCAAATAATGTAAGATCCTGTGTCAGTTATTAAAGTTGCTCTTTTTACAAATACAGAACTTGGTTTCAGTGTATCTGCATTGATAAGTGCTGGTAAAAGCCAAGGAAATGGTCGTCACTGTGACGTGAAGTTTGCTATGTGGCCTGTTTACCGAAAGCTTACTGTAGTATTTGAATAAAAATGACACATTCTATGCAGTGGTTAGCACAAATTGAATGTGTCAAGGACCAATTAAAAGCAATTATAAAACCAGAAAAGGGTGTTTCTAAAAATTTCCTACAGGCTTTTTTCTTTGGACCTTATAGGCAAAGTCTGTGGGAAAAAACTGGTAGCTGCATAGGAAGTATACATAAACATAAACAAACACACACACCAATGTTTGTGATGTATCATACACCCTACAACACATGCATATTACTGCTGCACATTCCACTTCAGCAGTTAACGTTTCCTGTCAGTTTAAACAAACATCTGCGGCTTTCAGCATGCAAGATGTCTAGCTGTAAAAAGACTGTGATTAAATAATGTCACCTTCCTAAAATAATGACCTAAGTCATGTTTTGTCAAAAATGATTGTTTTCGCCTAAATCATCTCCTTATGATGCTAGTTACCTCTTGTAAATCCTCAGTCGAGGAGGTCATGCAATTCCATGCCTATGTCAAGAGTGTGACTTAGACACTTTTACAGGCTTTTCAAAATGGTGACAGCTTCAGGAAAAACAAAATCTACTCAGCCACTGAAGCAATTTCCATAACTCAGGGCTCATCCCCTATTGGTAAGTGATAAGGGTTACCCCAATATATGCTGGGCATTAAATATTGCATGGATATTTAGTATTTTAATTCTGTCTTTCAGTAAGCATTTGTGTCCACAAAGTAGATACATTCATGAAGCTAGCATTTAGCAAAGAGTGAAAGAGCTCCTAAACCTGTGGCTGTAACAACTAATCGTTTTTGTCAACTCTTTTCTTTCTTTTTAAAGATTACTTCATCAACTGTTTTTCTTTTAATTTTCCATACTAAATTATCTAATTGAGAAAGATATATAGCTTAATAAAAAGGACCATAAGAAATTGCTATGTCAACACTTATTTGTTGTTATTACATTTTTGGATTAAATTGTTAATAAATATTTTATATATACTTACAAAAGTTTTATGTGTTTCTGAAAAACTTGAAGAACTACTGTGCAGGTAATCTTATATTTAACAATGTTTCCTTTTTAATTTTTTTTTCTTTCTTTCTTTCTTTCTTTCTTTCTTTCTTTCTTTCTTTCTTTTTAACCCACATGTCATTATGTAAACACCTTCTTCTGCAGCTAAAGTGAGTATAAAATATTTTGCCTCCTTGTGTTTTGCCTCCACAAGTCCTACTTATCAGTTTGGTGAGCCTTGCAAAGATGTTATGTGGCAAAGACTGTATGGAGTCTGGAACGTCCGTTGTCAGTGTTTTATTTTTTTGTGGTCATGATTTCAATGTGAAGCTGTGAGGCTCAGTTTTATGGCTGTTGAGATTCCCCTGCCCAGCAGATTTAAAACTGGATGGAGAGGTGGTGACAGTTTGTTTGCTTGTGGGTGGGTTGGTGTGCGCATCTGCCAAGCGAAAAGAGGGAAGACTATTATGAAAGAAAATCATTCCCATAAAAATGGTGCAGAAAACAATAAAGCAGCTGTTTCACAGATCTCGTGGCAGTGACTTTATCTCCGATTCTTTCTTGCCTTTCCCCCTTGCCTCTATTGTCTTATCTCTACTTTGATCACTGGCCTTTCTTTTCACAGGACTCTCTGTGCCTCATCACACACAAACACTGTCTGTATACGTGAGAGTTTCTCCTCATTTCTTCTATCTTTCCTTCCCTGGGTATCTCTGAGACTTTGATCTGCATCACAGACTTACACCACCCTTTCCTCCTTGTTTCCTTTGTTCCTTCTTTTCTGCTCCTATGCATGTTATGAATATGCAGCATACCTGTACTCCTCTGCTGCTACCTTTTTATTATTATTTATATTTGCCATTAACGACAAATTCTGAAGATGACAAATATCACAAGTACATTGGTAAGACACCAGCCTTGCCTTAATCATCACTGGACAAACTGCTTAGCGAGACGATCAAGCTGTGTGTTGCATGACCTTCCTCAGGTTGTTTTTAAATAAAGTACCAAAATGAGGTTAGGAGGTTAGGTGCCATTATTATACTAAGCATATGATATGCAGAGTGAGAGGTATGTATACAAAAGAAATATTTTGGTAAGGTGTACAAGTGTAAGAAAGCACAATGCACAGAAGGTTTTCTACAAATGAGATATAAGACAAAAAAGACCAAAAAGGATTAATCTTTTAGATACAGGGCTTGGCACTGATCTCTCAAAGGTTTCTCATACTGTGGGAAAACCTGAGAACACACATTAAGTCTAGGTAGTTTTGAAGATAATGTAGAGTGCTTTAAGAACTTTAACTGAAAAAACAAATCCTAAAACTTACATAGCCATTCCCTATAGACCATCATTAGATTGTATCTTTTGTTTGAGCCTACATCCATCATTATGCTTTTTCCTAAGCTTTTTTTTTGATAGTACACCTTAGTGAATGTGACTCTAGTGTAAAATAGTTATTCTGATACAGTAACCAGAAAGGTGCTTTAAAAGTTCATTAAGTTAACTATTTTTCAATAATGCAATTTCAAAATATTCCATCCAGATTCAATCCCAATTTGAATTGATTGTTTTTTTTTTATTCAACCAATACGTTTGTTTCTCATAGGGAATAAGACAGATAGCTCTCAAAACATAATATAACATGTTAAAAGAAGTATGAATTTCGAAAAAAACAAACAGTTTTTATTTAAATTGTAGCATGTTGAAAACCATGAGGAATAATCTTTATTGATATTATAGCAGTCAAGTCATTCATGTACAGTACCTGTTGACTAGCCTTTTGCATGTTCTCACTGATTTTTTGAAAGGTTATCTTTAGCTCCAAGTCTTTGAAGTTGGTGGACCTCCATGCCATCCCTCTAATCTTTAGCCCTACCAGCAAATTTTCTATCGGATCCAAGTCAGGACTCTGGCTGGGCCAATCAAAAAACTTAATATTACTTCAAGTAAAAAAAAAGAAAATGCTGGTAAAATTTAATTAAGTAGTTAAACATTGAAAATTTGGGTTTAACTGTAGCTCAGTATCTCTTTATTAAAATAGAGTAAAATAAACAAATTAGAGCTAACATTTGGTGTAATTATCAAGTTTATGAAGAATTATTGTTAATTTCTTAAAGATTTATCTTTTCTTTTAACATTTATCTGATTTTTGTCCAATATGCCACTTTTTCTCTAGAATGACCCAAACTAAATCAGAGTATTTTTTTGTGGATTTTTGTCTTTAACCTCTACCTTTATATGCATTAACACGTTACCCCTCCATTTCTTCCTCCTTTGCATCACCCTGCAAAACAGTTTGCTTGACCCAGTGTCAAAGTTCACAAACACACATGTGAAACTCACCATTACAAAGTACAGCTTTGAAGGAAAAATAAATAAACCATATGTTTGTGTACTTGATGATGTGTCTGCGTCTCTGTGTGTACCTGCTTGTGCAGAGTTTGTGATTAGGAATGGCGAAAAAAAAAGTGATAGCCTGGGCCCTCATGCATGCAGGTGAGTGTGTTTAAAATGCGGCAAGCGTAATGCAGTTTGTTCTTTACAAAATTGGTTTGGTTGAACTCAAGACAGCAGGGCAAAGACTCATTTTCAATCAAGATTACTAGTACCTAGGACTTTAGACTATAAATCAATCCTCAATAAATAACAACATGCCCAAATAGACCTGGTCAACCAAATGTGTTGCATAAATATCTCACAAGAACAAAGCAAAACAAAGTAAACCCCTCTCAAATATTATTTACCAACAGCTCTCAACAATGGTAACAGCAACTCTGATTCATAATCAGCATGATAGTGACATTTTCTAGCTCACAGACATTTTCGTGATTTTCTTATGGTTGAGAAAGCTGAAATAAATGCAAGTTTGTGAGCAGAGAGCATAAGAAGCAGATTATGACAAGTGGAATCCATGATGAGGTACCAACAACCTCAGACATACAGTCAGGCTTGTCTGTGCCAACACATGCCCAGACAGACAGGGCAGGCTAAAACTTGATGGGTCCAGTGGGCACATGCTAGCCAGTTTACAGCTGCCCTCATTGCTTTCCAGGTCTTAATCCCTTCCTCCTCATTTTGGTATAGCAAGATTTTAGGTTTGCTGTAAAATTGGACCATACTGGAAGTGGCATTACACTATATATGTATAAAATTGTGTATGTGGATATTGGGCTGTGAGAAAACATTAACATCTGTCTCTGATGTTAAAGTAAGAAAATTCTGTTTCAAATCAACTGTTGCTAAATGTGTTTTTAAGGAGTTTTTGTTTTTAAATTAATACATAAATAAACAAAACGCTTCATCGTAGATTCAATTTAGAGTTGTACGATATCAGGAAAACAAATATTTGCAATACTCATCAGTCAGTCATTTTCTACCGCTTATTCCATAGTGGGTCATGGGGTAGCTGGTGCCTATCTCCAGCAGTCTATGGGCAAGAGGCAGGGTACACCCTGGACAGGTCGCCAGTCCATCGCAGGGCAACACACATACAACCATGCACACACTCATTCATACATACACCTAAGGGAAATTTAGAGTTACCAATTAACCTAACAGGCATGTCTTTGGACTGTGGGAGGAAGCAGGAGTACCCAGTGAGAACCCACGCATGCACGGGGAGAACATGCAAACTCCATGCAGAAAGACCCCAGGCCAGGAATTGAACCCAGGACCTTCTTGCTGCAAGGCAACAGTGCTACCAACTGCACCACCGTGCAATACTATTTTTGAAAATTGCAATGATGATATCAACTGTGATTAATCCACAATTCTCATTATGTTCTCCTTGTTTTTTATCACCTCAATCCCTACAGCTTTCGGTGAGCTTCATGTTCATCAAGGGTGTTGAAATTCCCACTGGCCAAATATATTATTTGCATGCTGAATGTTAATGGACTTCTCATTAATATAATTAAAAAAAAAAATCTAATCTGAGTTTGGTCAATTTGGTCAATTTTAAAGAAATGTCATGTACTTTATTAAAAACATCCAATTTACATACAGAAATAAACAGTCAGTTTAATCCAATCATACAGACAGATTCATTTCAGTCAGTGGTGTGAAGGTCTGGAATAAACTCCAAAAAGAGCTGAAGCAATGTCCAAGCATGAGTCTGTTTAAAAAAAGACTAAAACTGATGTTTTTCAACATGTACTGGGATGAAGAGGTGAGGTGAATGGTATCTCATCTGAGCACGGTATGTATGTGTGTGTGTGTGCGTGTCTGTGTTTCTGCTGTGTGTTTGCATGGGGTGCATGGGGTTGCTGGGCCCTCTTCTCTGCTTCTGGTCCTCTGTGGCTGCAGCCTGACGCTGCAGTTGTTGCAGCCTTGCTTCTCTCGCTGCTCCTCGCTCTGTGCCTCGTGGTGGTGGGGGACAGGTCGGGGTTCAGGGGACTCTTGTGGACGGCTTGGTAGTTCAGGGGGGTCCTGGGGATCTTGTCCGCCTCTTTGCGCTGTGGGGTGGGGGGTTGGGATTGGTGGGGGGAGCTGGTGGTGGTGGAGCTGTGGTGTTGGATTGTGGCTCTGATGATTTGGGGGGGGGGTCTTTAAGTGCCGATATACAAGAATGTGAATGTGGATTTAG
The DNA here is from genome assembly GCF_021462225.1 of Girardinichthys multiradiatus. Lineage (NCBI taxonomy): Eukaryota > Metazoa > Chordata > Actinopteri > Cyprinodontiformes > Goodeidae > Girardinichthys > Girardinichthys multiradiatus. Next base: position 20,622,935 of record NC_061802.1, on the reverse strand, counting down.
GCCTAATGTGTGGTGTGTTTCTGTGTGTGTAGGTATGCATGTGTGCAGTTACATGTACATATGTATATGTATGTATATGTGTATATGTATATGTATGTGTGTATGTGTATATATGTGTGTGTGTATGTATGCATGTATATATATGCATGTATGTGTGTATGTATGTATGTATGTGTATGTGTATGTGTATGTATGTATATATATGTAGATATATATATGTGTATATGTATGTATATGTATATATATATATATAAACAATTGTGTATATATATTTATTTATTAGTTTTTGATTTGTGAATTCTGGATCAAAAACAGATGTTAATTAGGAAGGTTACTCAAAGTTAATTTAAGTGCAATTAGGAGGAGAAGGGGTATGAAAAATAAGCTTTACTTCTTCATACCCCTTTTCAGACAATTTATATTAATTAATAATCAATGTCAGATCTCAGGTTAAATATACTGACAAGTTTGCTTGTTGGAAAATGTTTATTTTACTGGTTTCTAAATGTGTTTAAGTTAATTTAATTTATTTGGAACTGGAAATTTAATTTAATTTAATGTTTACCAAACACTTCTTTGTATGGTATTTGGATATTTGTTTGTTTGTTATAAGCATTTCTGAAATTGATTTATTTATTTACTGTTGTTTGTCATTGTCTGAAATCATTGTCTGAAATAAATAAATAAATAATAAAGGTAAATTACATTAATCCCAATTTGAGTTTAGCTATTAAAGAATGCACTTTAATTTAGTTTGCTATTCAAATGAGCAAAATGTTCTAAGGAAACCCAGTCGATTGCTTCGAATATTTAACTTTGCAGCAATAACTCCTACTGAATAAGGACACTGAGACAATGGACAGTCGATTGCATTATGTCATTAACTTTGCAGCAATCCGTCATACTGATCATGCATATAGTGACAGTGAAGAGAGGAACTCCCCTTTGACAAGAAGGAACCTCCAGCAGAGAGTGGTTCAGTGTGTGCAGCCATCTGTTGCAACTGGCCGACAGTTTGAGAAGACAGGGCGTTAAAAAAACAAAACAGATGCACTGGTCCAGCAGTACTATTTTATGTTAAACAAAATGTAATTTGTTAACTGCAGCAATTGCTTCTTTAGTGGCTTAATCTAGGAGGGAAACATAGCTAAACATATAAGGTCTAATCTAGTCATAAAATCTAAAGGAGTTATGGGCTGATGACTGCAGATTGCTATAAGTACCGGTGTGTTTATAGTGTTTTCTAAATCAGACCAACATAATTCAGTGAGGTATTACAGTAGTTCAGATTAACACCGTAAAGAATGGGAACTATAATTTTACAGGTTCAATCCCACTGCCTTGTCCATCTTGTCATCCCCCTCAATGAGACTGTACAGTACAAATGTTTTTGTATGTTAAGGGAGAGTTGGTATCCTTGTTTCTTTGTAGTTAGTGTCCTTTTAGAACCTTTCAAATCATCTCATTACTAACTTGACATATATGGGAAGTTCTTTTAAAATTGTTAAAAAATAATAGCCTTGTCACAGTTTAGCATATCTTGCAACTTTATTGTGTACAAAGATAACCAACAGTGTGATTTTCCAAAACAACAAACTGCATAAAATGAGTGTAGCAATACAAAAATTCTTATGTACATATGAGCCACTGCTATGAATGAAACAAAACTGCAAAGAAAGTTACTTTGCAGTTTCCCTACATTAACTCTAATGGCCTGATCTTTAGTACAAAAAACATGTGCAAGCTGGATTTTGGGCGCAAAGCTGATCTACAAACCAGGTGCAAATGGAACTGCATGTGTAAAATTAGCAGAACAGCAGGCACAAACCTTTTAGCATGTTTGCCTTAAAAATATGCAAAACATATGATAGTGACCCAGGTGTTCAAATTTATATAAGGAGCACATGCAGATGTAATCCCTAATCAGTCGCAATGCGATTTATCAAACCTAAAATGGATTGCAGGTGCTGTTTTTGCGTCTACATATTTTGCACTTTTGAAAAGCATGAACAAACTGGCACTGAAAAATGTTGTGCCATGTTATTTAACAAACAAAACCGAACATTGACAGCCACCAGAGACCAGGAAACCACACTGAGGACATTGAAAGAAAAATAAATAATAAAAAAAAACTGTCCTGTTCACTCTTTGTACACAAGACAGATTATTTAATGAGTTTTTTTCTCTCTCAGTGTTCAGGTATGGCTCTGTACAAAGCACATGTTGTATTAAATTATTATGGGCCTCCATTAGTTTGGAATGTTTTGGTCGAGCAAGTCATATCCCTCAATTCAAATCACTTGTCACAGAAATAAATGCTCTCACAGAGTGTGTGGAGGTGGGTGGAGAGGTGGGGGTGGGGTCTGTGAATGAGATGGTGAAGGTAAATACAGCTGTTTAGATCTGTATTTTGATATAACTTTGCCCACTTTGGTGGCATTTTTCAAAAATTGTCCGGGGGCTATGTCTTTACATCTGGTTTAGTTCCACTTTTATAATATCTGGGAAACATGCAATTGTGATACTGTTGCTGAATACTGAGATGGTATATTGTTTATGGTTAAGTCACTTTTCACAGCTTCATTTTGCCCATTACAATGTCCCCATCATTCTTTGAGCTTTACATAGCATTATAACCACACAGAAAAAAAATAAAAAAATAAAAACAAATACATGATCGTCTAGGCATTAAGCACAGATATGTTATTTGCTTCCAGAATTTGCATGCACAGCACTTAAATTGTAAAAATCCTACCAAATATTTGCATTGGAATAGTGCTTTGCGATTACAACAATGCAGAAAATTGATATTGCATTGTCGATTCTGATTCACTTTCTTATGGAACTCTAGTGCTCCAACAAAGCTGGTTTAAATGGCTGTATTTACTCCTTAGTTTGTAAAAACATGCTGGAGCCTTCTAATGACAAATTCAGTTGATTGAGGTGCTTTGAAACAGACTAATAACTAAGTCCTTCAAGGAAATCAGATCTTGAGGATTGACTCTAGAGACCACTGTGTTAAAGTTTAAAATGTCAGTTTGCTGTGAGGTCACTGGAGTTCTCTTCATTTGACCTCTTTTAAGGGCTCAGTCTCATTGATTGATTTTTTTATACATAAAACTTACACAAACTTCACCAAGATGTCCTAATGTCTAACCATCTGGATTTCTCACACACACCAATGAAAAGAACAAAATGGTGACGCCATGGGAAGGTTACCTACTCCATTTAGCTGTGGCAAAGTGGCCCATAAACCACTATAACATGAACGAATTGTTGACATCACCCAAACATCTTATACCTGATAGGCTTTATGTTTAACAGACTGAGCTTATTTCATTTCCAAATTTGGACCAATGTTAAATGCATTTCTAGATACACCAACATATCTGGCAAATACAAAAGTGCGATGGCAGCATAATGCAGTTTCGTAGGTGTCAGTGACTGTACACTCACGCAACAGTTGTTTTCTTGTTTTGGACTACCAAACTTGTTCTTTGAGCTGCTGAGCTTGTGTTGCTCTGAAACTGATCTATCTTGCAGTGTTGTCCTGTGTAAGTTTCGGTAACACTGTCTGCAAGATCGCAAGACCGTGTTTATGTCTGTGCGTGAGTGTGTGCACATTTACTTGAGTGATGTTGGCTCAAGAACAAAGATGAACATCACAACTGTGGTTTCCTGTGAGGAAAAACCTGTCAAGGTGCAACCACATCAAGAACAAGGATATCTCTCATCAATCTGTAATATTTTAAAATGTTTGGTAAGTCGCATAGAGTACCAGAATGCACTATGTATGTGTGGAATCACATACATACTTTTATGTGTACTCACTTTATTCCAAAGGTAGAGACAAAGAAACAAAGTAAATTTTCCAAATATTTATTCATTTATAAAAAAATTAAGTTCTAAACTGATTGTTTTGTATTAGAGCCCATTTCAAACTACATTTTGTAACAATGTTTTAGCATTAAGTGTTTGACAAAGAGGTGAATTTCCTTGAATTGTTAGTTCATGCAGTCCTGGCATTAAAAAGACAGGCAGAAACAACAAAAAAGCAGGTAAATATCAATATCACAATTAAAATCAAACTCATCCCAAGATTCCATAACTAATGCATCCCATTTATCAAAACAAACTGCTTCTACCATCATTATAGCTGCACTCAGACATTTCTTGCTTTTTGATCTCTGGTTTTGTAAAAACTTTGACCTGCTACTACAAGTTTTTGTTGTGCCGAGTTCTTGTTATGAGTTATAATTAACAGCATTCCAAATATTTTTTCACAGCCTTTCAACTGTGAGCAGTCAAAATTATTCATGCTGGAAACAGAGGCGTTGTCACACTATGGCTATGTTCACCTGGAAATGTTGAATTGAGTTGGTTGATTCAAGTCACTAGTCAATTTCTCGGTGTATCTCGGTGCATCTCTTGTCCTCAAAAGTGAACATTTAGCCCAGTTCTTATGAAATAATTGAATGGAACGTATGTCAGCATTCCACCTATACCTACAGGACTCTAATATCTGCTTTTTGGATGGATGGATGGATGGATAAGTTTATTGCATACATGTTTATTTGCATGTTAACCAAAATTACAAACTATGTCAGCAACTTTGTGCATTGAGTCTTCGTGGTGAATGGAGAAGAGAGGAAATTTCACTGGTACTGACATTGAACATGACATAGTTGTTGCCAGTTGCTGCCTTAGTATTTCAAAAACTGTTTATCTGATGGCATTGTCAAGCACATCAGTCTCTCGGATTTACAGAGAAAAATCCAAAAAAAGAGAATATATCCAATGGGGAGCAGTTAGATGGACAAATATGCCTTGTTAATGCCTGTGGTCAGAGGGAACTGGTTAAAGATGGTAGAAAGGCAACAGTAGCTCAAATAAAATATTGTTAAAATAAAGGTGTGCAATTGAGGCTGCAGCTCATACAGGCTTTTCAAATTGGGTGAAAAAAATGTTGGAAAAAAACTTACCTGGTCTACTGAGTCTTCACTACAGCACTGACACTCAAATGGTAGAGAAGAATTTGGTATCAACTTCATGGATCCTTCTGCCTTGTATGCAGTGTAATGGTGCGGGGGGTATTTTCTTGACACTACAACCTGAATATCATCCAAATAACACAGTCAACCACAGTATTGTTGCTGACCATGTCATCCCTTGGCAGCCAGGGTGTATCCATTTTCTGATGGCTACATCCAGCAGAATAATGCACCATGCCACAAAGTGCAAATAATTTCAAACTTATTTCTTGAACATTATCATGAGTTCACTGCACAACAAACTTTTAGAGATAGATAACCGACTGTTTTAATTGACACGAATACTCTGTCAATTTGACATACATCTGTGCTTTTGTCAGAGAGACACAAGCTCAGACAGGTTCCACCGCACACGTCGACACATACTGGTTAACACCCTTTGGTAGTCTCACTGAGGTGCAGTCACTCAGTCAATGTCATTCTGCTAGTGTTAGATCCCAACGTGTTGAAAAAACCAAATCAGCTGCTTTAATTCATCAGATGCTGTTGGTCTCTTAAAGCTCATAATGGCACATTTAAGACCAAAGTCTTACAGTGGAGCCTTACACAAGTCTTAAGAAATGTAGATGACAAGTTAAGAGCCAGTTTGACAAGGTAGACAGGTGGAACATTCAGAGCACTGGACATTTGCTTAAACAGATATCATTTAGTGAAAGACAAGCTTGTAGATATGTGCATTGTTACAAAATGGATTTTACTTTGATAGATTTGTGCATATTTCAAATGGAAATGGGATTCAAAAGATTTTGATGTCATGTCTACATGAACATGTTTTCATTTTCTAACCCAAAAGAAATGCCATTAATGCTCACATTAGCAGTTTAGTAAAGTCCTGGAAAAATGATTTTTCATACCAGCATGCCTGAAAACAGATGTATCATGAGACCATCCAGCTACAATTTCATGCACATAGTGACGTTAAAAGTAAGCACAAGGAATTTTCACAAACTGAAGAGATGGACAGTGGCACATTAGCTGGAAAAGGGAGGGTAACTAGTTTTGCATGGCATTGTTTCCAAAACGTATTTCTATCTCCAGACTATGACAGAAATACCCATGAGTTAAAACTGAAAGGTTGCTCAATTGTCTCAGGTCTTTATGTTCATGGACTGAAAATAGGTTGAGGATGTTGCCTGAGCTAAACTTTAAAGTAACTAGTGCTATAAATTCAATACAAATAATTGGTGTGTGTGTGTGTGTGTGTGTGCGTGTTAAACAACACTATGAGCTTTAAAACAAACCCCAATATTAAGGCAGCTTCTTTGGAACAAAATAAACAAATAACAAAAGGAAACTAGGAAAATGAGTATCCCATAGTCAACTGTGAATATAAATTTCCAAACTCACACCAAATATACAAATACAAATGACACCAAGAAGTGATTCAATGAATTAGAGGCCTCTAAAAGCTGATTTTCAACTTTTCAAAAAATTACCTTGATATGCTCATCAACTTTATTGTTACACAGCTTGTAATGATTTTACAGTTTTAGAAAGTGAACATAAATTATTTCTCTTTACTGCAAGCTAGAAAACTATAGGAACAATATTCATAAGGCTAAACTCCTAAGGCATGGGTCATGAAGACATGGGTCTTAATAGTTCATAGTTCTTTATCATGACTTTCTGAAAAACAAACAAAAACATTATGCACATTTTCACCCTCCAGGTTTATACATGATTTCTACCTTTAAAATCTAAAATAATCTGTTACAGCAGAAGTGAAAGCAAAACATCCTGTGCTAATTCATTATAATTACTTTTCATATTAACCGTAAACCGTTAAAAGGGAAATACTTCAATAAAACCATGAGTGGCTTCTTGGTACAAAAAGACACCCCAGTAAATTTTTCAGATGATGAATGGAATTCAGCATTCATTCAATGATGACTCTTTGACTGATTTTATGTCCTCCAAAATCTAGGAATTGCACACATTCTTCTCATCTCCATGTATCAGCTGATTACCTCCCTTTTTCTTTCTCTTTTTTTGTCGCTTTCTAGCTCTATGTCTTGCTGTCAGCAGAAAGATCTTGAGCAAGATGTATGGCTTTAGGCAGTACATCTTTCTCACCCTGCCAGTCCCATCTCTCTTTTTGTTTCTCTCTCTTGCTTGAGAGGAGCAATAGACACCGGTCAGTCAAATGAGATCTAAAAATAACTACTGTTGAATGTTTACATTCCATCTTTAATTTCTTAGTTTAATTCAAACTTTTGGGGTAATAAAACATTTCTAAATTGTTTCCTTCTGGTAAAACCTTCTGGTAAAATGTTGGTTTCTTAAAATGCATAAAGCCTGAATGGGATGTAAACTCTTTAGCTAAAATTAAGCAAAACTGAACTTATTTAGTTCCAACTTCCAAATTTGGCCTTGTTTCCACTGGAGAGTAAGGTTGGGCAGCAGAACTGTCTGCCAGAAATGGTTTAAATGTATCTGCATAGACCAGCTACACCATTGCTTTTCCCTGCTAATATTTATCTCTAGGATAAAAGGATGGATTATTTTAATCTGCAAGTACAAATACAGCTTGCATTTGACCAAGGCTGCTGTACTTTTGTTTTTGACATTTTGGCAATATAATGTCTGAATCCACCTATGTGTGCTGGGAGTGCTGGTGGTTACCAACCTTCTGCGTATTATATTTTCTCTCAGGTGTATTACCAAGAAACAAAACCCACACCTTCTTTTTGTGTGTTTTTGTCCCATTTGAACAAAAAACTTTAGCAAGAAAAGGGATGAAAGAAAAGAAAAATATTGTCTTGATAAATATTTAAATATTTTTCTGTTGCTTCTTTTGTAAAGAAAGTCATCACTTCCTTGATGAACAGACAAAAAAAAAAATAAAGAAAATGTCATAGCCGTTTTAGAACATGTATAGAGAATATGTGATATTTTGATAGTTTTCCTTTGAGTTAGCCTTGTGACATGGCTGAACCATGTCTGTAATAACTGCTGTACAGCTTTTTCAAGTTGTTTATTATATTTAGTTGCATTAATACTGATTTCACTCTGACTCTGATGAAGAGACTGTTGCTGTTGTAACACACCAGTATCTCACCCTTTATAATATAGTAAGATTTAAGGAGACTGTAACTATAAATGATAAGACAGGTGCAAAGAAGACACCTCTGTATGAGGTTTAGTTTGCACAATACAACCTGAAAATTGATTAGTGGAGCTCCAGCTCTATTCTGTGTATTCTAAGTTGTATGTTCTCCAGCTGTGAAGCACCTGATTGAGCAACTGTTTGCTGAAAGATGCAGAGCAAATCCCGATTTAAAGGAAATATGAGATCTTAGTTATTGAACATGTGAGGGTACATAATTGATTGATACCATGTGTGGCAACACAAAATCCAATTAGGCATTTAGAGTAAAGATAGTTGTGTGAAAGCATCACAGATGGATTTAATTAAAACAAACATCAATTCTAAAGGTTGAAAGAATCAATTGAAACCTCTTTTTAAACACGGTGTAAGTTTACAAACAGGTTTCAGAATCATAAAATGAACTTCTACAGCATAGCTGCAAAACTACATCATAGAAGGTTGCAGCTGTTTGTGAAGATAGTGGAGATAAGACATCTAAAGCCAAACTGGAGTATTCTACAGTGGAGGCTTTACCCAGCTTCACACACTAAACTGAGAAGGGCTTACTGGTAAAGGTCATTCTTACAAACACTTTTACAGGTAGGCCAGGTAGTCTTTAAGAGATAATGGTTTGTAGAGAAAAAAGCTCGTTAAGAATATATTGCCTCACAGTGCTGACTGGTGAAGAAATCAAGGGGAAAAACACCCTCCCAAAATACAGTCATGGGAATGTTTAATTGGGGCTTGTGGGAGTGTTTTGCTTGTTGATATATTAGATTAACAAAAAAAAAATATTATGTATTGCCAGTTTGACTAAATATGTTAGCAAGAAACAAATGCTATATTGCAAAACTCATAATAACAGAATAACATAAGTAAAAGGAAATGATTGTCTAAAATGTGCAGTCTAAGTTACATGACTTAGGTGGAAAATCTACATTATCCTTTTTAAATATTACAATAAAAGAAAAAAGGAGAGCTTCACAGACCTGAAATGTTTTGGTTGTTGCAAAAGACAAAACAAAAATAAAACAAATGCACTCCTAGAAATCAATTCTGAGAAATGAACTGATCATTGAATTTAGACTTGATTGAGAAATGTGTCATTATGATTAAACTTAGCAAACTTAAATTAATTGTTGCACAGAATCAAAATGTTTGAACGTACTTATTTACATGCACATTATTATTATGATTTGCTTAAAATTATGTTTACTCATCATGTCGGTCATTTTCCCATTGTTTGTGAATAACTTTTATCCTACCGAGGTAAAATTCTAAGAAAAATCTTTAAAGTTTTAGGATTCTTTGCAAATACAAGCCCTGCTCTGTAAGAAGTAAAATGCAAGCCTTAAAAAAAACTGTATGGTTTTCAGGTTACAAGCAGGATGAGGAAGGTGGCTACAGGAGGAGAAACATGACATTTACATCAAAACTCAAGAACTTTTCACATTGCTCAAAGGAATCTACACAGTCCAGCAGATCCACACACGTTTTTGTGATGGAAATTTTGTCATCAATTCCAATCTCATTAAGGTCTGCCTGGTCCCTCTGCAGATGACCATCTGCAGTCTGGACGTTTGTTTGTGCAACCCTTTACTGTCCAAACCAACACCGATGGTCAAATTGTCCTTTTAAATCAACTCAACAAAAACACACAACAGACCAAGAAGACCAAGTCAAACCACAAACACTGAAAAATTGCTGTATTGGCACATTGTTGTTAACTACATTTGGACACTTATCATTCAAAAACAACAGAAAAAACAAAATATTTTCTGCACATTCTTGAAGAGAAATAATTTCTATGCATCTTTTTTTCTTAAGCTTTGGTAAAAAATTGCAAGCTGCTGATAAGAACACTGTGGGCCAATCAACCTAAAAATACACTGCCTGGACAAAAAAAAGTCGTCACATAGATTTAACTAAGCAAATAGGTACAAGCCTCCCCTTGGATAATTACTGCATGGGCCATTATGTGATTATGTTTCAGCTGCCAACAAGTTATTTAATCCCAACTGGTGCAATTAGTTGCTTCTCATGTCAAAAGACACATCCCATGGCCGTGGAAAAGATGTCAGTCTTTTCAGACTGTTTCAGAAGGGTAAAATCATTGGCATGCATCAAGCAGAGAAAACATCTAAGGAAATTGCAGAAACTACCAAAATTGGGTTAAGAACTGTCCAACGCATTATTAAAAATTGGAAGGATAGTAGGGACCCATCGTCTTCGTGGAAGAAATGTGGCCGGAACAAAATCCTGAATGATCGTGATTTGTGATCACTTAAACATTTGGTGAAATCAAATTGAAGAAAAACAACAGTTTAATAGTGAAAGTAAGAGCATTTCCACATGCACAAAGTGAAGGGAACTCAAGGGATTGGGACTGAACAGCTGTGTAGCCTTAAGAAAACCACTAATCAGTGAGGCTAACTGGAAAAAAAAGGCTTCAGTTTGCTAGGGAGCATAAATATTGAACTCTGGAGCAATGGAAGAAGGTGGTCTGATGAGTCCAGATTTACCCTGTTCCAGAGTGATGGGTGCATCAGGGTAAGAAGAGAGGCAGGTGAAGTGATGCACCCATCATGCCTAGTACCTACTGTACAAGCCTGTGGGGGCAGTGCTATGATCTGGCGTTGCTGCAGTTGGTCAGGTCTAAGTTCAGAATATATTGAATGACCAGGTTATTCCATCAATGGATTTTGTCTTCCCTGATAGCACGGGCATATTCCAAGATGAGAATGCCACGATTCATTGGGCTCGAATTGTGAAAGAGTTCAGGGAGCATGAGATATCATTCTCACACATGGATTGACCACCACAGAGTCCAGACCTTAACCCCATTGAGAGTCTTTGGGATGTGCTGGAGAAGGTTTTGCGCGGCGATCAGACTCTACCATTATCAATGCAAGATCTTGGTGATAAATGTATGCAACGCTGGGTGGAAATAAATATGGTGACATTGCAGAAGCTTATAGAAACAATGCCACAGTGAATGTGTGCCGTAATCAAAGCTAAAGGCGGTCCATTGAAATATTTTAGTGTGTAACCTTTTTTTTTTGGTGGCAACTTTTGTTTTGGCCAGGCAGTGCAGTATCCATCTTATTTTCGGCAATGTTGCTGTTGGATTAAACGTAAGCAAGATTTTTAGTAAGGTAGAGGATTTGCAGAAAAGACCCCTCTTCACAGACTGCACCATCTCATTTATTAAATTACTCTAAGACAAAAGGAAAATTTAATAACTAATGCTAGCAACTTTTGGTATGATAATGGCAGCTGCAGCAAGTTTTGGTATGTAGCGAGCTATGTTTTTTAAGTAACTGTTTTTTGATAAATACTTTTTTATCTGTTTCATCAGTGCCAATCGACATGTGCCTGCAAAGCTCAGCAGGGGCATGTACAAACATGCCCACTGGTTGCCTGTATTTAATTTCTGTTTTCAAACCCTGCCCGCATTCTTAACTTACAACGGAAAATTACCACCTACAAATAGTCAATTACACAATTAATATGCTCTTAGCACATTTAAAGGGAAGGAAAACACCAGATCAATAGCATGATAAATTATATTGTTATCTTAAAACACAGGAGCAACCATCCCTCTGTTTTTCCCCTGGCAATGATACTTTAACCAAACCCAATGACGTGTGGTGTTAAGTCTTTGTTTGGGCTCCCTAAATGCTTTAAGGTGCATGAGTTCATGCTGGACTTTTTTTCAATAAAACATGGCTCAACTTCTAACTGTGCAAGTACTGAAAAACCCAGGAGTATTTTAAGTTACTTGTAGCTTCTCCATTAGAGGCAGATAAATATGCTCGTATACATACGTAATAACGTCCTTTGAGAAATGGTTGGCAAGTAGAAATCCCACCAATGGACAGAAAATGACAGTTTAAAGGTTGAAAAAAAGGCTCTGATCATACCAACACAGCAAGCACACTAGCATCAGATCTTTTGGTGCAGGGTTCTGAATTGAAGAAGTTTTTCTTCTTTCTCAGTTGATAATGCATTTTTAAACCTTCTTATATTTTTTTGTGTATTATTTTGATTATGCTTGATGGGTTGTTATTTTTGTCAAGGCAATGTTTAATATACTGAAATGACTGTTTGTCTATCATTAGAGAGGTCTTGAAGGCTTTATGCTATTTTACATGTCTTAATACTGCTGTCAAACTGAAACATTTTAGTCTTGCGTTTCAATGCTGTGGGAAGATACACAGTGATAGGTATATAACACTCCAACATCGCCTTTTTACATCCAACGCAGTAGCATTGATCAGCAGCCTGGCCCAAAGGTTCAGTAGCAAGCTTTACAACTTTGTTGTATCCCACATCGGCTATGGAATTTATGCAATTGCTACTCAAATGATCTGATAAATATTTTTGTTTACATGTGGAATACACTTTGTCTACATTGACGAAGAGTCACTCACTTTGGCATGCCTAATAATTGGAGCGTCTCCAACTTATAGCAGCCCGACCTATATCAGATTATTTCAGCCAGTAGATATTTGAACTTTTAAGGGCACCAATAAACATTTATCCCTAGATAGTCAGTTGATCGTCAAATATGTGAAAATAACAAAACAAGGCCTCAAGGTGAAACTAACATACTGTGTACTAGAACACTAAATTCTACATCCTTTATCCCAGTTTGTACTACGCTTTACAAAAAAGGGCCGCATCAAAAGAGAGACACGTCAAAAAGTGACAGTACTTGATGTTTCACGAAACATGCTTCATTTTCCCACATATAGACCTATGTAACCCATTTTTCGAAACACCATCATAAATGGCTAGATGGAAAACAATGGGACAGAAACTTTAGTATCTGAACATGTCCAACTACTCATACTCGTACTCGTCGTCTTCCGCTTATCCGGGACCGGGTCGCGGGGGCAACAGACTCAGCAGAGACGCCCAGACGTCCCTCTCTCCAGACACCTCCTCCAGCTCCTCCAGGGGGAGCCCAAGGCGTTCCCAGGCCAGCCGAGAGACATAGTCCCTCCAGCGTGTCCTGGGCCGTCCCCTGGGCCTCCTCCTGGTGGGATGTGCCTGGAACACCTCCCGAGGAAGGCGTCCAGGAGGCATCCAGTATAGATGCCCGAGCCACCTCAACTGGCTCCTCTCGATGTGGAGGAGCAGCGGCTCTACTCCGAGCCCCTCCCGGATGGCCGAGCTCCTCACCCTATCTCTAAGGGAGTGCCCGGCCACCCTACGGAGGAAGCTGATTTCAGCCGCTTGTATCCGGGATCTCATTCTTTCGGTCATGACCCAAAGTTCATGGCCATAGGTGAGGGTAGGAATGTAGACCGACCGGTAAATTGAGAGCTTTGCTTTTTGGCTCAGCTCTCTCTTCACCACAACGGACCGGCACAGTGCCCCCATTACTGTGGCAGCTGCACCAATCCGTCTGTCGATCTCCCGCTCCATTCTTCCCTCACTCGTGAACAAGACCCCGAGATACTTAAATTCCTCCACTTGAGGCGGGAACTCCCCTCCAACCTGAAGAGGACAAGCCACCCTTTTCCGGTCGAGTACCATGGCCTCGGACTTGGAGGAGCTGATCCTCATCCCAGCCGCTTCACACTCGGCTGCGAACCGCCACAGTGCATGCTGTAGGTCTTGGCTAGAGGGGGCCAGCAGGACCACGTCATCCGCAAAAACAAGAGACGAAATCCACTGATCCCCAAACCAGACCCCATCCGGCCCTTGGCAGCGTCTAGAAATCTAGTCCATAAAAGTTATGAACAGGACCGGTGACAAAGTGCAGCCCTGCCGGAGTCCAACATGCACCGGGAACAGGTCCGACTTAGTGCCGGCAATGCGGACAAAACTCCTGCTCCGCTCGTACAGGGACCGCTAATAAAGGGCCCCCGATTCCATACTCCTGGAGCACCCCCCACAGGGCATCACGAGGGACACAGTTGAATGCCTTCTCCAGGTCCACAAAACACATGTGAACCGGTTGGGCAAACTCCCATGAACCCTCGAGCACCCTGTAGAGGGTATAGAGCTGGTCCAGTGTTCCACGGCCGGGACGAAAACCACACTGCTCCTCCTGAAGCTGAGGTTCGACTATCAGTCGGACTATCCTGTCCAATACCCTGGCGTAGGCCTTACCAGGGAGGCTGAGGAGTGTGATCCCCCTGTAGTTGGAACACACCCTCCGGTCCCCCTTCTTATAAAGGGGGACCACCACCCCAGTCTGCCAGTCCAGAGGCACTGTCCCCGACCGCCACACAATGTTGAAGAGGCGTGTCAACCATGACAGCCCTACAACATCCAGAGACTTGAGGTACTCAGGGTGGATCTCATCCACCCCCGAAGCCTTGCCACCGCGGAGCTTTTTAACCACCTCGGTGACTTCAGCCTGGGTGATGAAAGAGTCCAACCCCGAGTCCCCAGCCTCTGTTTCCACCACGGAATGCGTGATGGAAGGATTGAGGAGATCCTCAAAGTACTCCTTCCACCGTCCGATAATGTCCTCAGTCGAGGTCAGCAGTCTCCCACCCCCACTATAAACAGTGTTGGCGAAGCACTGCTTCCCCCTCCTGAGGCGCCGGACGGTTTGCCAGAATTGCTTCGAGGCCAACCGGTAGTCCTTCTCCATGGCCTCACCGAACTCCTCCCAGGCCCGAGTTTTTGCCTCTGCCACAGCCCATGCCGCAGCACGCTTGGCCTCACGGTACCCGTCAGCTGCCTCAGGAGTCCCACAAGCCAACCACAGCCGATAGGACTCCTTCTTCAGCTTGACAGCATCCCTTACTGCCGGTGTCCACCACCGGGTTCTGGGATTGCCGCCGCGACAGGCACCGCAGACCTTACGGCCGCAGCTACGGGCAGCAGCATCAACAATAGATGCGGAGAACATGGTCCACTTGGACTCTATGTCTCCAACATCCCCTAGGATCTGGTCGAAGCTCTCCCGGAGGTGAGACAGCTCAGCCCCTCTCTTCACCCGAGTGTCCAAAACATGCGGCCGAAGGTCTGATGATACGACAACAAAGTCGATCATCGACCTCCTGCCTAGGGTTTGCCTATGTTTGAACATGGTGTTCATTATGGACAATCCGTGACTAGCACAGAAGTCCAATAACAAAACACCACTCGGATTCAGATCGGGGAGGCCATTCCTCCCGATCACGCCTCTCCAGGTGTCAGTGTCGTTCCCCACGTGGGCGTTGAAGTCCCCCAGCAGAATAATGGAGTTCCCGGGAGGGGCACTATCCGGCACCCCCGACAGGGATGCCAAGAAGGCTGGGTACTCCGCACTACCACTCGGCCCGTAGGCTGAAATGATAGTCAGAGACCTCTCCCCAACCCGAAGGCGCAGGGATACGACCCTCTCATCCACTGGGGTAAACCCCAACACGAGACGGCTGAGCTGGGGGGCAACAAGCAAACCCACACCAGCCCGCCGCCTCTCCCCGTGGGCCACTCCAGAGTGGAAGAGAGTCCAACCCCTCTCAAGGAGATGGGTTCCAGAGCCCATGCTGTGCGTGGAGGCGAGCCCGACTATTTCTAGTCGATATCTCTCGACCTCCCGCACAAGCTCAGGCTCCTTCCACCCCAGCGAGGTGACATTCCACGTCCCTAGAGCCAGCCTAAGCATCCGGGGATCGGGCCGCTGAGGTCTCCACCTTCGTCCGCCACTTTCCTCCGCCACCCAATCCTCTTTGCACCGGTCCCTCACAGTTCCCCTGCAGGTGGCAGGCCCACTGGGGGATGGCCTCGCGTCTCTCGTTCGGGCTTGGCCCGGCCGGGTCCTGCGAGGAGCAACCCGGCCACCAGGCGCTCTCCGACGAGTCCCAACCCCAGGCCTGGCTCCAGGGTGGGACCCCGGCTCCGCCGTACAGGGCGACGTCACGTGCCTCGATATTTTGGTCCTCATGAGGGATTCTTGAACCACTCTTTGTCTTACCCATCACCTAGAACCTGTTTGCCATGGGAGACCCTACCAGGGGCATTTAGGCCCCAGACAACATAGGATCATTTGAGAACTCAAACCCCTCCACCACGTTAAGGCGGCGGTTCAAGGAGGGGCATCATAAATGGCTAGATGGAAAACAACGGGACAGAAACTTTAGTATCTGAACATGTCCAACTATTTTTGATTTAATAAACAAACTTGGAATTTTTGTTAGACCGTATGCAACTGAAAACCATGAAAAATTTTATTTTAAATTTTTTTAAATCAATTTAAATGTCTTTGAGCATCAAGTTTTTATATAATTTCCATGCATATTATATACCGTAAATTTCAGACTACAGAGCACACCTGATTAAAAGCTGCATGCTCTAATTTTAGAAAGAACACCAATTTGGTAGTTGTACAGGCCGCACCGGATGTTTAGCCATGGGTGTCCCACATTGTAATATGATTTACACAGAAAGATATTACACGTGAGGAATTTTTAACTTTTAACCTAATCCATATGGTAATATAAACAAATGCATATATGCTTTTTTTCAAACAGTAGCTAACACAGCTACCTTTAAATATACGTATGTTATCAGTAACACACAAATTTCGTTGCTAATGCTTTTTTAGTGAACAGTGCACGAACAACATTTCAATATCTCCTAACTGATATACACTGCAGCCTACAAGGTCAAAAGTCATTGATCGCCTTCTTCATTTTCTTCCTGCGCACTGAAACCATCAAAGTCCTGTTCTTCAGTGTCCGAATTGAACAGCCTCAGGATCTTGTCACTCACTTCAGCCTCTTCGTTGACGCTCTCACTTGAGCGCATCCGGTCCCCTTAATCATGCAGCAGTCCAGCCTTTCGAAATCCGTTGGTGATTTTCCATGTTGATGAGGGTGAATATAAATGACTAACTTACAATACTGGTAATTGAATTGTGAAAGTGCTCTTGATATATCGCACAAGTTCATTGGACTTCTTTGAACTACTCATCAATTTGATTGGTCTACTGTTACCAGGCAAATGTTTTTGAAAAAAGACATGCATTAGCTGCACCGTTGTACAGGCCAAAGTGTTCAAAGTGTGTGAAAAAAGTACCGGCTTATAATCCAGACTTTACGGTACTTTAGACAAGTAAGTATGACCTCAGTTGCATCAGTTGCATATCTTTAATCAAAACATTCTTTTAGCATTAGCTGTAGCTTTGACTATAAATGAATTGGCTGATAAAGACTTTTGTATACAGAATATATCTTTACTAAATTATCACTTTAGAAAAGACCACCATAAATGGCATGTCATGTTTAACTGTTTCCACCAACATCCTCATTTTTTGCATACTGTATAAATGATACACTATGTTAAGGACTTGCACAAACATTTTGTTTTCAGTTTTATTATTGATTGTAAAGCATGATTACATGAAAAGCAAGTTATACTGGTTTCATTTAAACATGACGGTTGTTGTCCTAAAAGTGTGTAGACATTACTCATCACTCCTGAGGATGTCTGAGCCATCTCTCTATCTCCTCATCCATTGTTCTTCCTCCTCCCACTGTATTGTTGTTACTTGGCGTTTCACGTGGCTACTGTGCTGCTAGATGCTGACAGATAGAATGTATGTGGGTCAATGAATAAAAGTGTATGGGAATAATGCAATACATGATAAAACTGGTGGTTGATAAGGATCTGAAACTGGATGAAAAACATGTAGCATTCCCACTGATATTAAAAGGCTTCAAAGCATAAAACCAAAGGCTTGGGTGAAGGTAGCCTATCTTAAAGGCATATTTTCATAAAACATTCTGAAAAATAAATACATTTTAATCTTCTCCATACTTTATTTACAGGAACATTTTAAGATGCAGTTTGCTGTTCATTGAGCACACTGTTAAGAAAGGTCAATTTTTGTGTTCTAATTTTGGGCACAAGTTTAGGACATTTAGTAAGTTTTTGAGAGTTATCCTTTTATAACAAGTGTACTGTATCCATGTGTGGTGTGGTTGTTACTAAATGATCCGTGTATTACAAGATTTATTATTATTTAAATATTTTTTGCCGATAAACTATTTCCTTGCACTCTCTAACGTTTTTTGTTATGGTAAAATTAATAATTTGCATATGGGATTTGGCTTAGCTAAAGTTAACCTCTCATCTTTGCATAGATTAATATTCTAAAGACAACTTAAATAGAATTCAGTCTGTTCAGACATATTTATGTTTTTCAACGTAAATGGTTATCTATATTTCACATGCTCAAACCAGTTTTTTCACAATCCATCTTTGTTTTATGCTCTGTCTCGCTAACTCCTTATCTTCAGAGGGAGGTTCGTCTTAAACTGCATCTTGTGATCATTGCTGTTTTCAGTCTAAACATAGTCAGGTCTCAGAGAGTTTTTTTCTTTTTTTTTTACTTGGTGAAAAGATTATGGGCATTACCTGGATTTATAAGTGAATTTCTTTCCATAATCCAGTCCAACTAAACAATAAGAACCAATGCAAAATGCTAAGCCCAGAAATCTCAATATTTTGATCATCAAAGAAGATCTGTTCTGAGTTTCTCTCAGCATGGAAAACTAGAAAACAGTACAGTCATTGACCTTTTGCCTGTCTGCACCAGTCAGCCATCATCTTCCCGTCTGCTCCTTTTACTAGAAACAAATAGGTTAAATTAGGGAACCTTCTCTTCTACTGTACATAGTCATGATTCCAGTTATCTGATATGCTCTCAAGACTCCTGAACTGATTTCTATCATCTGTCATACAAGTGATGATATGAATAATGCTGTCAAACCTGTCAAAAAAATAAGTGATCTTTTTAACTTTGTAAGGAGTTAAAGCAATTCTTTTCAAGTCTGCTCGACCTTGGTCTGTGAAATTTCAAACCTCAGCAGTAACCTCTGTCTTCAAACCCGATACTAATCTTCTTGCATATTTTTTTCAAAGGCCAGATCTCATATATCCAAACCCATTTCCATTAATTGACACTCAGTTCAGACAGTATTTAAAATATTCCACTGTGAATTAGGTTTCTCTGTTAAAAAGCTAGCAGATCATCAGGTGTTAATTCATTTTGCAAACCAAAACTGCGCAAAAGTGTCTTTGTTTTGCCTTTTAGTGATATTAAAATTGAGACCACATTAAATCATTTTGGAACCCATTTCACCTTTAACTATAACCTGTACAACTGAGAACTAATTCAAATCTTTTAAGGAAAAATAGGGAAAAATAATTAAAAGCTAAAATATGACTGTTACATAAGTGTGTACACCCTCTTATAACTATGGGTGTGGCTAGATTCATCACCCAACATTTAAAGTTCAAATCTCAAAACTGTGACACAATAAGGATTTAAGTCACTTGAACCCTGACAAAGACTGTTTGAAATCTGAATTTTAGTTGAAGGACAAAAACAATGCCGTGGGAAGATACAAAGATGCAAAAACAACAAATTATTGCTTAGAAAGCTTTTCAAGATGGAAAACCAGCTCTCCAGCTCTTACAACAAATATCTATAAACCACCTTGATCTTTAATTTCTAAAATGTTTTTAAGGTCACTCGGGATCCACTGATGAAGACCAAGATGACTACTGAATTTTTGTAATTTGAAATGTAAATATTGACCCTGCTGATAATTAACATTCTTTATTCCCTCTGCATTGTCCTCCATCACTATTAGGTGACTCAGTTTAAAGTGTATCACCTTTCTACCTCTAAAACAGGACATTTTCTGTCACTGTGAATAATGTATTCTCATTAGAGGCTCAGCTGACTGGTGGTGTTTTTTTGTTGATTCTATTTACATATTTAAACAGATGCTGGTCTTTCTTGTCTACCTAATCTACCTAAATGTATTAAAGAAGTGCTATTACCTTACATTACCTGTGTGCCACTTGTATCTATTCAAACCCCATAGGATTAAAATGAAACACATCTTCCAAGATGGCGCCGCAGATGGTCGCCTCGGCGTGTTGGTGCACATTGTTTTGTTTTGTTTTTTGCTTTAAAACGGTCTTCTGTGATGGTACCCGGAGCTCTCTCACCAGAGAAGAA
Organism: Girardinichthys multiradiatus; assembly: GCF_021462225.1. Classification (NCBI taxonomy): domain Eukaryota; kingdom Metazoa; phylum Chordata; class Actinopteri; order Cyprinodontiformes; family Goodeidae; genus Girardinichthys; species Girardinichthys multiradiatus. Next base: position 20,602,813 of record NC_061802.1, on the reverse strand, counting down.
CTCATAAACATCAGGGCTACTACACCAGAGGAGTTATTTCCCACTTTTCTGCCTACTGCTCTGGAGTTTTTGGACATTCTGGTCAAAGGTGCGCTCACCTTTGTTCACGCGGTGAAACGCCAGAAGAGAGGGAAACGGGCTGGGGTGCTGGTACGTCTTCGCCAGCGTGGACTACGAACACCGTTACCTGGAATATTTCTCTCTAACGTGCGCTCACTTCCCAACAAAATTGAGGAACTACAACTGCTGTTGGGGAAAAACAGGGACTTTTATTCATCGGCAGTTTTGTGCTTCACGGAGACGTGGCTGTGTGGATTAATACCGGACTCTGCGCTGCAGCTGGCAGGATTCCAGCTCTACAGAGCGGACAGAGACACGGAACTCTCCGGCAAAGCGAAAGGTGGAGGAATCTGTGAAAGAGGCCAAACGACTGTACTCTGAGAAGCTCCAAAACCAGTTCTCAGCCAACGACTCTGCGTCTGTCTGGAAAGGGCTCAAGCAAATCACCAACTACAAGCCGAAAGCCCCCCACTCCATCAACGGCCGACGCCTCGCCAACGACCTGAAAGAGTTCTACTGCCGCTTTGAAAGACAAAGGGACAGTCCTGCAACCATCCCCCACAACGCCCCCCAACAGCTGCAGCCACAATCCACCACCCCCACCTCCCCAACCTCAAGAGGGGCCTTGGCACCTCCAACCCCCACCCTGAAGTTCCCCCCCACCAGCCCCCTACCCACGCCGAGGACGGCTCTTTCCATCCAGGAGAGGGACGTCAACAAACTCTTCAGGAGACAGAACCCCCGGAAAGCTGCTGGTCCAGATTCTGTCTCACCAGCCAGCCTGAAGCACTGCGCTGATCAGCTGTCTCCAGTCTTCACAGACATTTTTAACACCTCACTGGAGACATGTCATGTGCCAGCCTGCTTCAAGTCCTCCACCATCGTCCCTGTTCCCAAGAAGCCAAGGACCACAGGGCTTAATGACTTCAGACCCGTCGCCCTGGTGATGAAGTCCTTTGAGCGCCTTGTGCTCTCACACCTAAAAGACATCACCGACCCCCTCCTGGACCCCCTGCAGTTTGCCTACAGAGCCAACAGGTCTGTAGATGATGCAGTCAACCTAGCCCTTCACTTCATCCTCTGGCACCTGGACTCCACAGGAACCTATGCCAGGATCCTGTTTGTGGATTTCAGCTCTGCCTTCAACACCATCGTCCCAGTTCTGCTACAGGAGAAGCTCTCCCAGCTGAGTGTGCCCGACTCCACCTGCACGTGGATCACTGACTTCCTGTCTGACAGGAAGCAGCGCGTGAGGCTGGGGAAACACGTCTCTGACTCCCTGACCATCAGCACCGGTTCCCCCCAAGGCTGTGTTCTCTCTCCTCTGCTCTTCTCCCTGTACACCAACAGCTGCACCTCCAGTCACCAGTCTGTCAAGCTTCTGAAGTTTGCGGACGACACCACCCTGATCGGACTCATCTCTGATGGTGACGAGTCTGCGTACAGATGGGAGGTGGACCATCTGTTGGACTGGTGCAGCCAGAACAACCTTGAGCTTAACGCTCTAAAGACAGTAGAGATGGTTGTGGACTTCAGGCAGAACCCAGCCCCACCTGCCCCCATCACCCTCTGTGACTCCACAATTGACACTGTGGAATCTTTCCGCTTCCTGGGAACCATCATCTCCCAGGATCTCAAGTGGGAGCCAAACATCAGCTCCCTCATCAAGAAAGCCCAGCAGAAGATGTTCTTCCTGCGGCAGCTGAAGAAATTCAACCTGCCAAAGACTATGATGGTGCACTTCTACACAGCCATCATTGAGTCCATCCTCACCTCCTCCATCACCATCTGGTACGCCGCTGCTACAGACAAGGATAAGGGAAGGCTGCAACGTGTCATTCGGTCTGCTGAGAAGGTGATTGGCTGCAGTCTACTGTCGCTCCAGGAACTGTACACCTCCAGGACCCTGAAGCGGGCAGGGAAGATTCTGGCTGATCCCTCCCACCCCGGTCACAGACTCTTTGAGACTCTCCCCTCTGGCAGGAGGCTGCGGTCCATCCGGACCAAAACCTCACGCCACAAGAACAGTTTTTTCCCATCTGCCACCAGCCTGGTTAACAAAGCCCGGAAACCACCCTGACACTCTCCCTTTCCCCCACACCCCCCCCCCCCCTTTTTTGCTGACAGGACACTTGTAACCTGTAACTCTATGCATTACATTAACGCTCAGCATGGACTCCTGCTTTACTTGCACTGCCATACTTGCACACTGATCATCTGCACTGTTGTATTGCTCTTGCATCTTATACTGCTCTATACTTACTCTCACTCACTTAAAACTGTGCACATATATTTATATTATATTGTAGATATGTTTATACTGTTTAATTTGTACTGTATTGCACCGACTACGCCAAAACAAATTCCTTGTATGTCCAAAAACGTACTTGGCAATAAAGCTTTTCTGATTCTGATTCTGATATCAAGACCACATGCATAAAAAACATGCCTCTTTTTTCTTACTTCCAAATATACTGAAAGTAAGAGCTTATATATTTTTTTTCTTTTACAAATTACTTAGCTTATTAGATCAAGTTTAAAAAGGACATTTATCTAGCCTTGGATTTACAAAATGATTCATTATTAGTCGTTATTAGACCAACCAAAAAAGTTTGACCACAAAGTTGTTATATTATTACAAAAACGCAAATTTTATATTGTAAGCTTTCCTAACTTAAGACACAGGGCAAAGTCATCACATACAGATGTAGAAAACAGGTGGAATACCTAGAATCTCTACACTTATGTATGAGTACTTATATACCACATCATACTATCCATTATGTCTTGAGGATGTGTCTTTATACATATATTTTTACATGTTCTTAATGGTTCATATATAAAATGATCAGGCAAAAGCAGAAATTCACAAAACTTGAACATAACCTTGTTGTTTCAAGGTGTATTACATATGCTTTTTTGTTGCTGTTGACATGACTCAAACTTTACAGAGTATCCTAAAGTATCAGATAAGCACTCCATAATGAAAAGCCTGTTTTTGCCATATCAACCCCAGTAGGGAGTATTTTGTAAAATCAGATAAGAGAAGTGGGTTGCACAGCCAATAACAGTCCCGGGAGCTTTTTACTGCAGGAAAACAGGGAACACAATCACAAAATAGCTCCAAGACAATAATGCATGTATTGTAAGACTGGGTTTTCCTTCCAGTAATAAACCAGATGACCCACTAATAGGAAACTATGGAATAAAAGGCCTTTTTCTGTAACCCTTAAGACCAGCATTGCATTTGACACAGACTGTCTTTATATTTCTAAGGACACAACAGCAAGTGTTTAAGCTAAAACACTTTTTTTCCCCAATGATCTACAAGTAGACCAGGTGGTAATGTTACCAATTCAGAAGGCATCAGAGTTCAAGCTACCATCCAGGAACACACAAATTAGCCTATTGAAAGACAGTGGATATGCTTATTTTACATCTGGAAAAATAAAACTCTGCAGGGGTTCCTGTTCTCTAAATTAGCAATCCTTAACTATCATAAACCTACCCACTAACAAAAGTATATAAAAACCACATTAGCAATTTGTTTTGGTGATTTGAAGATACCCACTGTTTTCCTCTCATTTTATGAAAAAAGAGCTCATTGTTATTTAATAAGGTTTAATGGTTATTGAAAGGTTGCCAATTGTGCAGCTAAAGCAAAAATGTTTTTGTACCTATTACCATCATGTCATGATCCTTGGTTAGTAGGTGTTGGTTTTCATTTGTGTTTGTGTTCTCACACTTTCCTTGTTGTTTGTTTATGTTCTATATTCTTGCCATATTCTCTTAATTTCCCTGTGTTCATTAGTGGCAGTTAGTTCTTGCCTTATTAGTTAATTTCCTTGTTTTTAGTTTCTTACTTTATTCCTGTGTTCTGTTCCCTGTGTGTTCTAGTGTATTCCCTTAGATTACTATTAGATTGTCTATCTCCCTGGTTAAGTGCTTCCTTTTGTCTTATATTTAAACTATTAATCAAAAGATATTGGTAAAAGTTTCTACTGTGGATAAAGATTAATTAGGATTTTCCACCTTGGAACAGACAGCCTAAAGGACCTCGCTCTCCACGGTGAGAAGCAGTTCACAGTACAAGACCGCTCTCCGGCAAACCATGGTTTAGCTGGGATCTCCTAGAAGAAATTAATAGGAAGGTAGAGCGCAACTGAAGCATCATCTGGAGAAGAGTCCCGAGTGGATTTCATTTATTCTCCTTATTCTCCTTCAAAGGCCAGAAATTTCACTTCGCCGATCGAAGACCTGAGTTTAACACGTAACTAAAAAAGGTTAAAAGTTTTAAGGAGACGAATCGCCACCTTGTTTTTGTTCTAGTTGACTGTGACGGTCAGATCATGTTTTTCCCTTTCGCCAAGGAGACCAGAGGACGAAGATTGACCGCTTTTCCTGAAGTTAACTGTGGACGCACATTAACTTCCAACTTCCACCCCATTCTCTCTCAACCCCACTCAGAAGGAAGACAACGACAAGTAAAACCCATCCTTTATTTTTTATTTCTTTCTTAGAAAGTCTGGGCAGGGTACAGGAGGTTTTAGTGTGATTAGATTCACCATTTAATCTAAGGTGTTTTGAATTATATGTGCATGTAACCTTTTTATTGAAACTTTGACGTGCCGTGTTGGATGTATGGAAGCTGCTGTGCTACCCAACTTTGTGTGTGCTTTGCGGGGTTATTTACCACCTGAGAGCAAGCGCAGATGCCCTGTGACACTGGACTGTTATAATAACCTCATGGTGAAATTCACCATTTTCTTTGTCTTCAACTTTACTGCCTACTAGATTGCTGCCAAAAGTTTTATAACGCTTTGTGTGCTCACCCCGCGCAGAGTTGGGGGATGTTTCTTGACTGAATTACAGTTGAGCTCCGCTCCCAACCTCCACTCACCACACCACATATTATCATTTTTGCCATAACTGCTGGTTTGATCCCATACGCACCCACTCCTGTTTTGCTTTATTTTGTTTAGTTATATATTTTACCCCTTTTGTGTAGAACATTGCATGTTTGAGTAGGTGAAGATTATTAAATCGGAAGAGCGGATTGTATCAGGGCTGTGATTTAATAAATGTTCACATTGATAAACAGAAGGCATTTTGTGTTTATTTTGTGCAAGAGTGATTCGTCAGTCAAGATAAGGTTAAAAGTTCCACACGTTTAAGCAGAAACGGTTGACTAAACAGTGATATCTCTGGTAATGGTTATTAATTATTACTGAGTATTTAACGGTTGTAATTATCAAAGGCGTTGAGCCACAATTACAACACCAGAAGACATCTCTGGTCTCGATTCATAAATGAGGATTTTGGTTAAGAAATTAATTTTGTCAAATTATGATTTTTAATTATAAATATTGATAAAGATTAATTAATCAATAATCATAATTCTAACAGACTCTACTCTTTCAGGATCTGTAAATAACCTAAAATTACCTCGGGTAGACTTTTTCCTGGTTTTGTCACGGCCTGTCATAAATACCAGATAACAGATCTCACGCAGATTATAATATGGTTCAAATCTAAGTCTAATGTGATGATGTACTACAAAGATGTATGTTCTTTTATTTTTTGTCTGAATTCAAAATATACTAAAATTAGAAACTCCACATACTGTGTATAACATTCTAAGTTACCTCATAATCTCTTAATTGTTTTGTTTTTTATATAAAATGTACATGTTCAGCATTCTTATATGGAGAAATTCCATGCTTCTTTTTTTCCTGCATTACTTTAATAATACTTTTTCATGTAAGGTATTTGTAAACTAGTGTTTCCGCCTTTAGCCGTGTCTCTTTCACAAATTGAGCCACAGAAAGAACTATTGCTGCCATCCATCCATCCATTTTCTATACCCACTTCTTCCATACAGGGTTGCGAGGGATCTAGTGACTATCTCCAGCGGTCTATGGGCGAGAGGTGGGGTACACCCTGGACAGGTCGCCAATCCTTTGGAGAGCAACACAGAGACACACAGGACAAACAAATGGCAATTTAGAGAGACCAATTAACCTAACAGTCATGTCTTTGGACTTTGGGAAAAAGCTGGAGTACCCGGAGAGAACCCACGCATGTCCTCAGTCAGTTACAGTAGAGGCCTGTTTTGCCAGAGGTTTCTTCCAGTTGAAGAAGCAACACAATGTATGCTCACATAATACAGCCACGCAGTAGCTTTAAATCCATAACATGTTTGGTCTTAGGAGACAGTAATAACCACAGTTTGCCAGCAAAGAAAAATATAAAAACATGTTTTCAAAAACATGAAGGTGAGAAATACTTGACGAAGCAGACATGCAGTATGAGTAACTCTACACCAAAGGAGCCAGGTCAAAAGTCAGTTGAATTTCAGCACATATTTAAGATATTATTAGCTTGAAGCAAAACAGGACACATCCATCCGCCCAAACAACATATTTTCAACATTATATTTTGACAGCTTCGCAAAACTAAAGGAGAAACATTAAGGACCAGTAAGCAGGCTCCAAGATTCTTTATTATCATAATGTTCTCATCTGCACTCCAAGTCAAACAGAAGAGGTAGCAAACCTGTACTTTGGCAGATGCACTTGTCTGCAATCACCCTCATCATTACTCCCTCTCCTCCCTACTGGATACATTACTCGTGCAGATGGTATCAGAGAGCTTGGGGAGCGTCCTGGAGCTCCTGATAACTCCAGACATTGTAGAAATACTTTCCACCTTTTATGTCAGGAAGTGAAAATCATATCTTTCCCTTTTTTTGAGATATAAACTTATTTAAACTTGAGAGAATATAAAAGAGCGATGTAATATTGTGAACTAGTTAAAAAATACTGAATCAATTAATACAATGCAAAAACATCATTGCGAAATTTATTATCAGTAGAACAAAATGACTATGGCCCCACACCAGTAATGATTTGTAATGGTTTCTTATGTCATGTAAGGAAGGAACTTAAGAGAGGCGAAACACACCATAATGTAAGCACTGTATTTAATGGTCATTTACATCTAATGTGTGTGTTTACCCATGTGGGTGGCTTCATACAAAACACAGAAGAGGGAATTTGTGCACATGGGTGATGGGAAAATACTGTTGTTTTCATAGGCAAATCTATCCCTGTACATTTGCAAGATAGGCAGGGTCTCTTTATCAGCAAGGATCTTGCAAAAAACCCATGACTTTAATGAATGTGTGGCTTGTTTTGGGAATTTGAACTGAGCTCTCTCCTTAGACACAGCTAGATTCACAAAACACAGTACTGTGGGTCTGATCCAATCTTTGTGTTGGGTTCAGTCTCCTTGTGCATCTGCAGTCAAAGACACAATATTTATACTGAGTTGGATTTTTGACATCAGTTGTTAATAAAAGTATAGCAGTTATTCACTCCAGGTTCTATATACAAATATAAGCTGCATGTAAAAATTAAGCATGTATCGCCCTGTTCTTAAATTACATCAATGTCCTTTTAGTCCTAGGATAGAGTAGGGCTAGAAATATGTTGTAGTATTACAAAGATGGCTTCTGCTATTTGGCAGCATAAATGACGCCAGAATCAGCATAATAGAAAAGAAAGAAGTGGGGAAAATAACTGTGATTAGCTTGATAAAGTATGCAAAATAAAGTGAAACCTCTCTCTGGTCTGCAACAACAATTTTCTTTCCATATTAACACTGGACAACATAAATGTTATTCATGTTTAGTCTTACATATAGTTAAATTAAAAAAATTTGAATATTCTGGAAAATTTCATTTATTTCTTTAACTCCATCACTAAGTGAAATAAATTATATAGATTAATAACATAAAGACTGATATTTTCAATCCTTTCCATCTGCTTACAGCTAACAAAAACATAACATTTAAGATCGGACTATTATATCAATCTAATACAAAACTAAAATTTAATACATAATTTTGGGCTTAGTGAAAATTATGTTTAACACCTGCTTAACGGTTGTTATGATCAAAAGGTACTTTGATCTGACAAATGAGACTCATTGGAACGTATATTCTGATTTACTCAAAACTTTACATGCAAGTACTATTCCTATAACAGTGTTGTTGTGTCTACTAAAATAATGTCATATTTAGACAAATATATTGCTATCATAAACTGTGAACACGTTGCGCAGTGTATTCTGATTTCTAAAAGAATTAGTCAGTGAACACCTTAAAAATTTTCAAAACTTCCCACTAACTTTTCCACAAAAAAGGCAACAATCTTCATTGATGTCTTAAACAGTTCTCTTCAGTTAAGCACCGACAAATCTCATCAATTTACATGTGTTTAATTTGCATTGTTCTTTTCTCTACCTGTTTGTTCTGTTACTGAGCCTTCATTTTCTTCTGTACTCTATTCTGTTTCAGAAAATAGTATTCAGGTGATGGAATGCAAACTTTGTAAATCAGTGAGGTACATTGTCCTTGTTTTTTTAATGCTCTGTTTTGTCTGACAAAAGGCTCATAATTTATTTAACCACTACCTGTCCTGATTGTACTTATAATAACTTTGATCAATTTAAAACAAAATGCTGCCTAGTCAAATACTGATGTAGCTAGGGAATCTGTGAAGTAATGCTAGATTTAAAAACAAAACAACATCAGAGCTATCCAAAGGAAAAAAAATGGAAGAATAATTGTATTATTTATGTATTATTTATTATTACTTAATAATTATTAAATGCACCTCTTTTTTATCATCTTACCTGTGATATTATATGTGTTTAATGGTATTTTTCAATTGCAGCTCAGGTAAGCAACTAGCTCAATTTATTTAGTTTGGTGTGATTGTGCATTTATCACTACTAATGACATCCACCTGCAAAAGCACCCTAAGAGGGGGGCGTAGGGACTATCGATCACATTTTTAAGCAGAAAAGGGGGGAGACCAGTGAGGCTGTCAGATGAGTGGGCGTAGAAACAGATAGGCTTTTCTTTGGACAATTTACAGAACATTAAATCTTGTAGATGATGTGGGAAAACAGGTCCAGAGAGAGAGTCAGAGTCTTTGGGAGCAATATCAGACATCATAGCAAACAAAAACCCTAGGGATTAGAAAAAAAATCCAACTGGTTAATTTATTTTTGACTTTTAAATGCCAAAAAAGAGGTATAAGTGAATTTTTAAGATTTTCTTGGATGGCCAGATGTTTTTCTGATAGATGTTTTGAAACAATCAGATTGAGTGTAGTGCGGCAGGAGCAATTTTGAGTGTGAGATGCTTTCCTTAGGCTGTCTTTGCTTTAATCTGTCTCTCTTTAATGTGGAAAATGCCTCCACATGCATCTTAAAAACAACTAATAAAATGCTAAATTTGATTTAAAATTAACAGGTGAAATCCAATTTATGAGTCACATTTCAACATTTTCTTTTGAATTATATTAAGAAAAACTGTTCGGATTCATCTCATCAAGCAGCCTACTGACATCACTTTAGCTTTAAACACCACTACCTCATATTCTGTTTACTGCCTGATAAGAAAAAAAAAAAAAAAAAACTTTTTCAGAATTTAATAAAACTATAAAAATAAAAGTGAGCTGGCGGGGCCCTCAAGCTGTTGTCTCAAGGTTACCGGGGTACCTGCTCATACGGCTGTGAACAGGTGTACTGATGCCCTGTTATCCATGTTAATGAAATCATTAGTGTCAGGCTTCTAGATTCAAGCATCTCCATGGGATTTGGGGAAAAAACCTTTAGCCGTCTGTTTTGTTCACCTCTCACATTTATGATGATTCTCATGATTTAATTAAGTAAACAGAAGACATGCAAAAGTACCACTCTGAGAACAAGGCTCAAACCACAGTTTTGTCCATTTATTGAAAAAAAATAAAGCTCTCATTATGTAATGTGATACGTGTCAAATGCATGTATGCGACATGCATCTTTACCCTGATGTAAAAAATGTTTTAACCAAATAAGTCGTGCAATCCCCTTTTATGTTAGCAAATGAAAAAAAAATAAGAAATCATAGTGTAGTAAAGTCTGTGGGGTCCACATGCCATCTTGTCATTAATTTACTTCCAAGGTACAGCAGGCAGCAGACACTGATCAACAATGATTATTACAATGTGTAAGGCTAAGACATTAAATCCTTTTAGCATTTAAATAAAAACTGGAAGAAACCAAAAGAAAGAGAAAATACATAAAGCATCCACCTATCCATCTATAACTGCTTATAGCCTAAGACGAAGATTGTCTGTGAGCAACTGGTGGTCAAGCCATTGTTCCTGGAGCCAGAGTGGGTGAATCCTGAAAAAAGCAACAAATAGCCGCTCCACATGGGCCCATCACCTGCAGGCAGGAACACTGATGATGCGTGTGCTCCCACAAGTCAAGCTATAGGTTTTGTGATGTTTAAAAAATGAAAAAGCAATAAATGATTTCAAGTAATCTGACATTCAGAGTGTACAATTCAACTGAAAAACAAAAATCTGTCAGGAACTAAGCAAATGGTACAATAATGTGGTAAAAATGTGTACGCCTTTAAACTAATACTTTGTTAAAGGACTTTTTGAGACAGTTTCAGCATTCAGTCTTTTTTGTCAGGAGTCTATTACCATCCTATATCTTGACAATATGTGGCCATTCTGCTTTGCATTAGTTCTCCAAATCTATCGGACTGTTAGGACATCTGTTGTCCACAGCCCTTCTCGGGCAGCCATCCCCACAGTTTTTCTGTCCCATTTAGTTCTGGCCTCTGGCTGGGCAATTCCAAAATGTGTAAATTTCGTCTCATTAATTCAGTGTATTGATTTAGACGTATTTTGGACTCACTGTAAGGCTTTTCTCAACACAATTTCAGCTTTCTAGCAGACACTTGATGTTTTCAGATAAACAAAAATGACTGGTGTTTAAAACAGTTCATAATTTAATGCATCTTGACAAAATTGCAGTTCAATCTGAGTTCAGTTTCAATTCAGTTCAGTGTATTTATATCGCGTCATTTCACAACAAATATCTTGAGGCACTACAAAAAACGTAAATTCAATCCAATCATTCAGATTCAAAGTCAGTTAAATATATTCCAATATGGGCCTAGTGAATAAATAATACATTGGTAAAAACCCGGCAAAGTGCATCTAATCACAGACTTGCATCAGTCAGTCCTCCTTGCTGAGTATGTACAGGTCCTTCTCAAAATATTAGCATATTGTGATAAAGTTAATTATTTTCCATAATGTCATGATGAAAATTTAACATTCATATATTTTAGATTCATTGCACACTAACTGAAATATTTCAGGTCTTTTATTGTCTTAATACGGATGATTTTGGCATACAGCTCATGAAAACCCAAAATTCCTATCTCACAAAATTAGCATATTTCATCCGACCAATAAAAGAAAAGTGTTTTTTAATACAAAAAACGTCAACCTTCAAATAATCATGTACAGTTATGCACTCAATACTTGGTCGGGAATCCTTTGGCAGAAATGACTGCTTCAATGCGGCGTGGCATGGAGGCAATCAGCCTGTGGCACTGCTGAGGTCTTATGGAGGCCCAGGATGCTTCGATAGCGGCCTTTAGCTCATCCAGAGTGTTGGGTCTTGAGTCTCTCGACGTTCTCTTCACAATATCCCACAGATTCTCTATGGGGTTCAGGTCAGGAGAGTTGGCAGGCCAATTGAGCACAGTGATACCATGGTCAGTAAACCATTTACCAGTGGTTTTGGCACTGTAAGCAGGTGCCAGGTCGTGCTGAAAAATGAAATCTTCATCTCCATAAAGCTTTTCAGCAGATGGAAGCATGAAGTGCTCCAAAATCTCATGATAGCTAGCTGCATTGACCTGCCCTTGATAAAACACAGTGGACCAACACCAGCAGCTGACACGGCACCCCAGACCATCACTGACTGTGGGTACTTGACACTGGACTTCTGGCATTTTGGCATTTCCTTCTCCCCAGTCTTCCTCCAGACTCTGGCACCTTGATTTCCGAATGACATGCAGAATTTGCTTTCATCCGAAAAAAGTACTTTGGACCACTGAGCAACAGTCCAGTGCTGCTTCTCTGTAGCCCAGGTCAGGCGCTTCTGCCGCTGTTTCTGGTTCAAAAGTTGCTTGACCTGGGGAATGCGGCACCTGTAGCCCATTTCCTGCACACGCCTGTGCACGGTGGCTCTGGATGTTTCTACTCCAGACTCAGTCCACTGCTTCCGCAGGTCCCCCAAGGTCTGGAATCGGCCCTTCTCCACAATCTTCCTCAGGGTCCGGTCACCTCTTCTCGTTGTGCAGCGTTTTCTGCCACACTTTTTTCTTCCCACAGACTTCCCACTGAGGTGCCTTGATACAGCACTCTGGGAACCGCCTATTCGTTCAGAAATTTCTTTCTGTGTCTTACCCTCTTGCTTGAGGGTGTCAATAGTGGCCTTCTGGACAGCAGTCAGGTCGGCAGTCTTACCAATGATTGGGGTTTTGAGTGATAAACCAGGCTGGGAGTTTTAAAGGCCTCAGGAATCTTTTGCAGGTGTTTAGAGTTAACTCGTTGATTCAGATGATTAGGTTCATAGCTCATTTAGAGACCCTTTTAATGATATGCTAATTTTGTGAGATAGGAATTTTGGGTTTTCATGAGCTGTATGCCAAAATCATCCGTATTAAGACAATAAAAGACCTGAAATATTTCAGTTAGTGTGCAATGAATCTAAAATATATGAATGTTACATTTTCATCATGTACATTATGGAAAATAATGAACTTTATCACAATATGCTAATATTTTGAGAAGGACCTGTATGTCATAGTTGAAAGGGAAGTCAAAATGTTGATGTATCATTTGTCTTTCAGTTGACTGCAGACACTAAGAAAAATGAATCACAGGTATTCACCAGCTTGCTTCCAGTCTGAGTAAGAAGACGTCAACTCAAGTAGCTGACCAATAAAGTCTGAGTAAAGGTATTAGCATCCGAGATATCACCAGAAATAAGAGTACTACCTCTTCAGAATTACAACCACAAGTAGGGGGAGTTCTCTATTATTTATAATTGCAAAAGAAAGTGCTAAGAATCAGTCTTCTGCTAGGTTGTACAAGTGTCACACAGATTCCATGTGAAAACATCATTATTTTAACTTACTCTAGAGGTTAGGAATGAGTTACAAACAGCTGTTGTGAATCCTGGTTTTAACCTCAGTTTATCAAATACTGACAGATGCATTCATATCCTCTGTTTACTTAGTTGAATTTATTATACATCTACCTTGACTAAAGATAAAAAACGCTGTAATGTTCTTGAACCAAGTGACTGGCAAACTGTTTGGATGTAACACCGTTTATTTTGCATTGAAAATATTTATTATAAAACTCCCTTGTGTTAAGAGAGATTGGTACCCTAATGAGAGAAAGGACGGTGATCCATGTGCTGCTGGAATTTTGATGATGGACAAACTTATGAAGTAACATTGAATCTCTGTCTGAATGATTCAGTGGATCACATAACAGAAAGATAGGCTATATCATAAACCTTCAGTGAGGATTGCATCATAGCTCTTGCAGATTCTTGGAGACTAATAGCTATATGATGCAACTACAGGTGATAAGATAGATTCATTAGTGTATTTATCTGTATGCTGCTAACAGCATATGTTAAATTTAGCCTCTGTTCCAGCTTTATTGGAAGATGCTGCATGCATCAAATTCAAAATGATGGAATACTTGCAAAAAGACAAGGCTTATAGGTTTGAACATTAAATATCTTGTCTTTGTGGCGTTTGCAATTGCACATAGGTTGAACATGATCTGCAAATGATTATATTCTTTTTTTTATTTATATTTTAAACAATGTCCCAACTTCACTGGAATTGGGGTTGTATAAATAAAAATCATATAAGTGTACTGTGGATTTGTATTCATCCCCCTTTACCTCTAAACAATATCCAATGCAGCGGATTTCCTTTAGAAGGACAGTCACCTTTTGGGTATATACAGGGGTTGGACAATGAATCTGAAACACCTGTAATTTTAGTGTGGGAGGTTTCATGGCTAAATTGGACCAGCCTGGTAGCCAGTCTTCATTGATTGCACATTGCACCAGTAAGAGCAGACTGTGAAGGTTCAATTAACAGGGTAAGAGCACAGTTTTTCTCAAAATATTGAAATGCACACAACATTATGGGTGACATACCAGAGTTCAAAAGAGGACAAATTGTTGGTGCATGTCTTGCTGGCGCATCTGTGACCAAGACAGCAAGTCTTTGTGATGTATCAAGAGCCACGGTATCCAGGGTAATGTCAGCATACCACCAAGAAGGACGAACCACATCCAACAGGATTAACTGTGGACGCAAGAGGAAGCTGTCTGAAAGGGATGTTCGGGTGCTAACCCGGATTGTATCCAAAAAACATAAAACCACAGCTGCCCAAATCACGGCAGAATTAAATGTGCACCTCAACTCTCCTGTTTCCACCAGAACTGTCCGTCGGGAGCTCCACAGGGTCAATATACACGGCCGGGCTGCTATAACCAAACCTTTGGTCACTCATGCCAATGCCCAACGTCGGTTTCAATGGTGCAAGGAGTGCAAATCTTGGGCTGTGGACAATGTGAAACATGTATTGTTCTCTGATGAGTCCACCTTTACTGTTTTCCTCACATCCGGGAGAGTTACGGTGTGGAGAAGCTCCAAAGAAGTGTACCACCCAGACTGTTGCTTGCCCAGAGTGAAGCATGGGGGTGGATCAGTGATGGTTTGGGCTGCCATATCATGGCATTCCCTTGGCCCAATACTTGTGCTAGATGGGCGCGTCACTGCCAAGGACTACCGAACCATTCTTGAGGACCATGTGCATCCAATGGTTCAAACATTGTATCCTGAAGGCGGTGCCGTGTATCAGGATGACAATGCACCAATACACACAGCAAGACTGGTGAAAGATTGGTTTAATGAACATGAAAGTGAAGTTGAACATCTCCCATGGCCTGCACAGTCACCAGATCTAAATATTATTGAGCCACTTTGGGGTGTTTTGGAGGAGCGAGTCAGGAAACGTTTTCCTCCACCAGTATCACGTAGTGACCTGGCCACTATCCTGTAAGAAGAATGGCTTAAAATCCCTCTGACCACTGTGCAGGACTTGTAAATGTCATTCCCAAGGTGAATTGATGCTGTATTGGCCACAAAAGGAGGCCCTACACCATACTAATAAATTATTGTGGTCTAAAACCAGGTGTTTCAGTTTCATTGTCCAACCCCTGTATGTTCCACTTGTGTGAAGGTCTCAGAAGATTTTCAGGGAACATTAGTAAACAGAAAGCAGAGTGAAGGTCAACAAATAGAACAGACAGCCAGGGATGAAATTGTGGAGAAGTTTAAAGCACGATTAGATTATAAAACAATATCCCAACCTTTTAACTTCTAACGGAGTACTGGTCAATCCCTGATCAAAAAATGGAGAGTATAGCACAACTGTAAGACTGTCAGGACATGACTGACCAAGTAATCTGGCAGGCAGGGCAAGAAGAGCATTAATCAGAGAAGCAGCTAAGAGGTCAATGGTAATTGTCCGGGGCAAAAGACCTTAAATTGGGCAGAGGTTCACCTTCTAGAAACTGTAACTCTAAACATTCAGCCTGTGCTATAATGAAATGGTTTGTATCAAAGCATGTCCATGTGTTAGAATGGTTCAGTCAAAGCCCATTCCTAAATCGAGATGATGAGCAATACTTGCTGTTCAGAAACAATATCTATCCAATCCGACCTGTAGCAGTAATTACAGTAAAAGTGGGTATGTATTGCCTCTGCAGGGGTCTGAATACAAATGCAGCCCAGACCTTTCAGCTTTGTGTCTATTAAACAATTTTAAATAATACATCCTGCACCGCTATGCATTACTTTTGTTGGTCACATTTTTGCACGGCACTGTTTTTTTCTCCAGAAGGCCCTAGATTCAAACAATGCTACGTTCATTCCCCAAACTAGATCTAACAAGGAGGTAATGCATATCAAAGTGGTAGATGGTTAATTTTATTACAACCCAGGATCTGTGAGGGATAAAACATCAAAGTAATTCAGCTGAGTGGCTGACAGCAAGCTCAGAAGGCGGTCATCCTCTTGCTTGCAGGTGATACGGTACAAAGGTCTGAGAATAGCCCTAGAAAAAAAGGGGTTTGTACAATTTAATATCAACTGGCTATTGTACTAGAAAACCACTCCATAAGCAGACTGCACTGAATATGCAAATCTACTAGTGCTTCAAAACAATACTAATTTCCATGGGCATAGTTCAACGCTGCTAGATTCAAATGAAACTCTTAAAATTAATCCAAATAAAAGGAAAAAGGATTAAGGGTTTCATGATATATTTGAATTTTGGAAGGTAAACAGGACTTTTTAAGACAGACTTGTTATCTGTTATGCTTTCTGGTATATTGTTGAATTCCTCTTGCTTTTCAAGTGCTTCAGCAACCCGCTTGAGTTATTTTGGGGTGTTGTGTGAAATGTATGTTGGTGCTTGAGTTTCAAGTGGACTGCTGGCTTTGATAGGAAGGGAGGCTCACAGACATCTTTCAAGTGGCATTTTACAAAGCACATCACACAGAACAGAGAAACGTGCTAGTCTTGGAGCTGGTTTTCAGGTGGGTATGTCCTATACCTTGTACAATATTTCAAACAAAATGTGTCCCATTTAAACACTATTACATAGTAGTTTGCACTGTACAAAGACAGAAGCTTTTTACATATAATATTACAATATATCAAAACAACTCTTCATAGTATCCAAACATAGCTACCATATGTCAGGACTGATCAAAGGGTGCATTTGCAATAAAATCTAGTCGTTGGCCAGTATGCGTCTGTGTCTAACCAGTTTTGCGTGTGATTGCCGTCTCCTATTAATGTGCTGAAGAATGATGAAGACACCCAGAGCCAAATAATCATTAGTAGTCTGGCATCTCAGGCTGTACAGTGGACAGATTTGTGACATCAAAGGAGTTCCCATAGGGTGAACACCCATGCAGCAGTCGTCTTCATCATACAATGCTGAAATAATTAGCTTCCTGTTGTTGGGTGAGAAATGGAGACAGTGTGTGTTTAGTGCAGTTTTATGAACCCTCCATAGCAACGCAGCTAGTTATTAACTCCAGACTTTAATGCATTTTATGTGTTTGTGTACAGTTTCATTTCGATCATTAGTGTCTTGCTCAGATAATAGAGGAGTATCGTTAAAACGGCTGTGTAACATGATCAGACTTTGCTTGACATTAAATGCCACATACAGTGGGTTACAAGCAAGTCTGTTTCTTTGGTGGAGGCCAGTGCATGCTTTGATTAGAGCCTCACTATGCCCTCATTATGAGAGAACATTTATAATCATTTGGCCTTTGACTGGGCCATATAGGGTGTATGATATTCAGCACCTGATGCACAACATATGATCTGGCTTTGATTTAGTGTTTCTATTGATAATACATGTACCAATATGTGTTGATTGAAGAGACTTCTAAAAAATGCACACTGATGATGCATATGAAGGCGCATTCTTAATCTGCATTCCTGCATTCCAGTTTTGCTTTTAATCAAGATAAGAAATTACCAAAATTATGTGATGAAAAGGCAGTGATAACCATCATGACACTGATGGCACTATTCATTTAACAGCAAACATTCTTAGAATACTTGTTTTATAAAGGCTACCTAGTTCAAGCAGGAAACAAAATCATCCTGCACCAAACGTTTATGCATGATCATGGTATAGCTATTTGTTTTCAGTCATGCTATTTTCACCCAAGTCTAGTAAAGTTGTTACTTTACACATCTGATTGACTTTCCTATGTACATTTGTGAGTAATTTGATAATTGTTACATCAGGTTATAACAGGCTGTTTTAGGTTAAAGCAATGTCATACTTACAATGAGGATTAAGTAAGAACAATCTTTATCTTTAATAGGGGTTGTAAGAAAGGTGTAAAAGGTTTTGTTTGTTCACCTTAGACATGCATCATCTAAGACGTGTGTCAACACCAGTAAAATGAGCCTCTGAAAAATGTGCATATGCTGAATGCATACAGTATGCAAAATGAATTGTTGCACTCATAAAAAAGGTACACATGGTTTGGGCATCTGTAGAAACATTGGGCAATTCCTTCCCATTTTAAGGATTTAGAAAACATTGTACTCCAGTTTATTCTGAAGAGTGTTTTTGAACTTAAGGATGTTAGATCCAGAGCCATGCATCCATTTGTTGATCTTATTGTAGAGACTGAATGCCTCTATTAAACAGGTACACAATGTTTGGTAAAATACATACTATTTATTTTTTACCTGTATGTCTCTGCCAGAGTGCCACTGCATTAGAGCCTAACCACCATTGATGAATTACTTATTTCCAATTCGAAACAATAAACTCTGCAACATCCTTCATTAAAACTGGTTAACACAGTCACCTCAATATTTAACTGATGCATGGAGGGGTGCCTCTGAAAAGTTCAGAAGGGTTTGCCTGCTTGGGGCCACTGATTTATCTGTGGGTGCCAAAGCAAAACAGAAAGCCACAAAAGTGTATTAGAAGTTTTATTAAGGTATTTTGCTATAGTGGAACTTGAAATTTAGGGGCAAAGGAAAAAAAGAAAACACTTAAACCGAAATGAACTTAGTTGATATTTTTAGTGTCCATGTTTTTAAAAAGACAGTAACCCCTATTTTTTGACCTATATACATGATCTTGGTACCTTTTGAAGATGGGGAAGGGAGTGAGAGACAGCCATTGAAAACAGACATGATGGAAAAAAAAACAAAGCATATAAAAAATCTTCTCTAAAAATCATTCATAAAAATATCTCAACTTATCTTCTCCCCTCTTAAATTCATGTGCATAAAACATTATATAATAAGACTGTGTAGAAGGTAATTAATTGATTTAATTAACATTTCTAATTAATTTGACATGTATGGGAACTGTTTGTCCTGTAAAACAGTTTGTGATCAGACGTTTTGCGAACTGACACCAAAAAAACTGAAATAAAGCTAAATGTTATAGATACAAATTAATATAAAATCGGGTATTGACAAAAAGGTTTGTAACAAGTTTTTATGTTGAATGAAGCAGCAAATTAGAAAGAAAGCAGTAATTACACTGCATGGCTTTAATGGCTTTACTACAGTTTTATTTCCATTGTTCCTCTAAAAATAGTTTTCACCTGTTAGTAACCCTTTTTCTTTGAATGAATATAGGAAAAGCAGTGACAGATACATTGCCGCATACCGTGATGACTAATTGAAATCCAAACATCCTCTTATTGCAAGCATGCTCTTCCAACCTTATTATTTTTTGGCACCCAGAATCAACAGTCTAGACAAATAGTCAACTTCCTTTATTCCCTTTTCCTTCCTCTTCCTTTTGTTAACAGGCAGTACATTGGACGCCATGCTCTGTCTGTTAACACCACTGAGTTGTGACAAAGCCTGCTTCCTGGAGTGATTTGGCCACATCTCATCCACTGCAGTTGTCCTTTAAATTTGACCAACTGGATGAGCTCTAAGCTGAGCTGATTCTTGTTGGAGAGGTTTCATTAGTTAAATGTCATCTTAGTCTATGTGACTGAGCAGTGCCCATTATCATTGTGTCTCAAGTCAAAATGTGAAATAACTGTCACCATTAAGGCCCCACAAACTAATGGGATGAGCTGTCAAAGCAACCTTCAAAGCTTAAATGGCTTTTGCTCTGCGGCACTTTAAACTGTGTGCCAGAAATGCAGCATCAGCCTCTAAAAGTCAAAAGCTGGCATGTTTTCTTTCTCTTTAACAAAAGATGCAGGGAATCAAGAGGCTGAAGAATGAAGAAACAAAAGAAAAAGAAAGGTGTTGAGAAAGGTAGGGAAAAGTTATCGGAAGAAAGAAATGCAGCAAAGGTTTTAGTGACAACTACACCTAGAAAAGTTAACATATTTCAGTAAGTCAATTTAAAAGTAAAACTTAGATTTGTTACACAC
Organism: Girardinichthys multiradiatus; assembly: GCF_021462225.1. NCBI lineage: Eukaryota > Metazoa > Chordata > Actinopteri > Cyprinodontiformes > Goodeidae > Girardinichthys > Girardinichthys multiradiatus. The sequence continues at coordinate 20,582,836 of NC_061802.1, read as the reverse complement.
GGATAAATTTCAGATGTTTATATATGTCAGCTTTGACGATTATGACTTAAAGCTAATGAAAACTCAAAATTTTCATGTTTTGCAGTACTTGAAAATATTTAATTAGTAATTAGTTAGTAATAAATTTTTTTTAGTGTGAGTTATTTTATTTTATTTTAGTATCAGCTGACAACCTTATGTCTAATGCAAAGGCTTTTCCATCAATTTAAAGGTAATGACAAAAAAGGCAGGGGAAACTTGGTGGCTGAATAATACACTAAGAAAATTCACCTGCAAGTCATTGCACAATAGAAATATAATACTATACAATGTTGCAACAATAATTAGGTGAAACTGCTTTTTTATCAGCCAGCCTACACAAAAGCTTTTTATGTTTGTTTCAGTGCTGTTTGCTTTATTGGGGACAAATATTACTGTTTCTCCAACAACAACAATTGATTTTAGTAATATTTTAACCAACAGCTGAAAGGTATGTCACTTCTGTCTCTGCTTGCCTGTTTAACCAATATGCAATTGAATTAGATTTTGAACTTGAAGCAAAGCTTTTCTCAATAGTCTGATGTCTAATTAACTGCAGATGGCTGTTAGTGAGAGAGATGAATATGCTGCCATGCCAGTTTAAAGTGTTACCTTTAAACCACATCCACCGTATAAAGGAACACATCTTCCGAATACCTTTGAACATTATTTAAGTCTCAGAGTAAAACTACCAGTCAAGCTCCTTTCTTCAGTGCTGGAATATCTTGTTTTTATGACAGAAAGCCAACAAACAGGCCTGAATGTGATCAAGCTCAAATGAGTCCATAAAGAAGAGTTCAATTCTGAATAACAAAAAAATGAAGGTTACAGCCCCATTCTGTGCTGGAATTTGAAACAGTCAGTCCACTGCTGTTTTCAGCCTCTTGGAAACATTGTCCCGACGCTTTCATTGCAGCGTTTCCATTTATACGCACGAGGGCCGACACCATTCGCTCTAATCCACTCAGCAGATTATTTCCTTTTCCCATTGATTTACCACAACAAAAGTCCCTCAATCTCACCACCCAAACAACAGCAAATGAATGGCTCAATACATTATGTTCAAGTTCATGCTGGGACTTAGAGGATAGTGACACAACTGGAGGTATCACTTTTTTCTCTATTGATATTCTCAAATCATAACTTTTCCATTTTACTGCTGTCTAACAAGTTTCACAGTCATATATAGGGGCATTCTCAGTCAGAACAGTTGGCTTGTTCCATAAAGGAGAGCTTATGAGAAAAAAGTGATGGTTAAGTTTCCGTATGCCAATTCAGCGGCGAGAGTTTTTTTTCTTTCTAAACATATGTTTTAAAATATATTTAGTAAGTCAGTAGGGTTTTCATGTTGTAAAGGTTCCTATTCCGATTTGGATCTTAAACACCAACAAAAACCAACTGAAGGGATAGTAGTCAAATACCAACATGCACAGATGGTCACATCCCAGCCATAATGAGTCTCTATGGCATGAGCAATTTAAAAATTATTCCTAAAATTTTTACTTCATTATAGCCTTGTTTTGCTTCCTTGTAACTACATTAGTGCCTATCTTAATTATTCCAATGGTACACACAATTACATAATAATTACAGTATAATTTCCAGACAGTAATATAGGTTTCATCAGTGTAATATCTTTAAATCTACTGCTTTTCTCTTTCTCTTTTGCTCTAAATCCTATTTGGCTGTAGAAGTAGATTTTTCATCCTAATACAGAGATGGTTTATGACCTGCATCAGCAAGTATACACATTTTATATATTCAGCATTTTGATTCTCTTCACTTGATGATTAAAACATTTTATTTTTCTTTAATAGATTTTATTAAGGTGGATGTCAGTATTTCTTACTTCAGGATAAAACAAAACAACAACAAAAAAACTACTGAAGTGTAGAGCTGAAACCCAGGAAAAAATGTATTTTCTTTTTCCTGGGTTTCAGCTCTACACTTCAGTAGTTTTTTTTTTTTTAGAGCTCTATCATGCTAAAACATGAACGCTTTATTGTTTATCACCATCCAGTCTGGTGGAGCTTGAGCATTTTTAAAAAGCAGAATGCGATTTCAGTTTCTAGATGCAAAGCTTTTAGAAACATAAACAAAATAACTTGCAGCTGTAATTGCAGCAAAATGTGGTTCTAGGAATCATTGACTCTGGAGGGCTAATTACAAAATGCTTGACACAGTTTTTATTTGTGAAAATGTTTGAAAACCAAGTATTAGTGTTCTTTTAGTTCAAAACTATGTGCTTTGTAGTGTTGGTTTATTTAATAAATAATACAAAAAATGTTGGTTGTAATTGGAAAAATGTGAATGGATTCAAGGGTATTTAACTTTTGCAGGGCAGTGCAAGTATAACTTGTTTAGACAAGGGAATATTGAAAACAATATCTCCCTGTCAAAAAGCTGAAAGAAAAATGTAACGTGTAAAGTTTTTTTTATATATTAGACATGTGTGTGTATCAGTGCATTTTTCAAATGTTAAGAATATGTATGCCAGTGTCTCTGTGTCTTTATTCTAATTATTTATTGATGTGATTTGTGTCATTTTAGGGTTTTTGTATGATCTTCAGCAAGACGCAAAATAAATTTATATTTTGTGTACATTTAATGGATGGTGAGATATCTTACATAATCTTATCATAATACAATTTCTTTCCTCAAATTTATAAGCTCAAAAACAGCTGTTTATGTTTGCATCGACAACCACATGTTTCACTAACTGTGCAATACAGGTCCTTCTCAAAATATTAGCATATTATGATAAAGTTCATTATTTTCCATAATGTCATGATGAAAATTTAACATTCATATATTTTAGATTCATTGCACACTAACTGAAATATTTCAGGTCTTTTATTGTCTTAATACGGATGATTTTGGCATACAGCTCATGAAAACCCAAAATTCCTATCTCACAAAATTAGCATATCATTAAAAAGGTCTCTAAACGAGCTATGAACCTAATCATAGACTGCCGACCTGACTGCTGTCCAGAAGGCCACTATTGACACCCTCAAGCAAGAGGGTAAGACACAGAAAAAAATTTCTGAACGAATAGGCTGTTCCCAGAGTGAGGTATCAAGGCACCTCACTGGGAAGTATGTGGGAAGGAAAAAGTGTGGCAGAAAACGCTGCACAACGAGAAGAGGTGACCGACCCTGAGGAAGATTGTGGAGAAGGGCCGATTCCAGACCTTGGGGGACCTGCGGAAGCAGTGGACTGAGTCTGGAGTAGAAACATCCTGAGCCACCGTGCACAGGCGTGTGCAGGAAATGGGCTGCAGGTGCCGCATTCCCCAGGTCAAGCCACTTTTGAACCAGAAACAGCGGCAAAAGCGCCTAACCTGGGCTACAGAGAAGCAGCACTGGACTGTTGCTCAGTGGTCCAAAGTACTTTTTTCGGATGAAAGCAAATTCTGCATGTCATTCGGAAATCAAGGTGCCAGAGTCTGGAGGAAGACTGGGGAGAAGGAAATGCCAAAATGCCAGAAGTCCAGTGTCAAGTACCCACAGTCAGTGATGGTCTGGGGTGCCGTGTCAGCTGCTGGTGTTGGTCCACTGTGTTTTATCAAGGGCATGGTCAATGCAGCTAGCTATCAGGAGATTTTGGAGCACTTCATGCTTCCATCTGCTGAAAAGCTTTATGGAGATGAAGATTTCGTTTTTCAGCACGACCTGGCACCTGCTCACAGTGCCAAAACCACTGGTAAATGGTTTACTGACCATGGTATCACTGTGCTCAATTGGCCTGCCAACTCTCCTGACCTGAACCCCATAGAGAATCTGTGGGATATTGTGAAGAGAACGTTGAGAGACTCAAGACCCAAGACTCTGGATGAGCTAAAGGCCGCTATCGAAGCATCCTGGGCCTCCATAAGACCTCAGCAGTGCCACAGGCTGATTGCCTCCATGCCACACCGCATTGAAGCAGTCATTTCTGCAAAAGGATTCCCGACCAAGTATTGAGTGCATAATTGTACATGATTATTTGAAGGTTGACGTTTTTTGTATTAAAAACACTTTTATTTTATTGGTCGGATGAAATATGCTAATTTTGTGAGATAGTAATTTTGGGTTTTCATGAGCTGTATGCCAAAATCATCCGTATTAAGACAATAAAAGACCTGAAATATTTCAGTTAGTGTGCAATGAATCTAAAATATATGAATGTTAAATTTTCATCATGACATTATGGAAAATAATGAACTTTATCACAATATGCTAATATTTAGAGAAGGACCTGTTTATACTCACTTTAGATGTCTTTTCTTCACTTCTCAGACTTATGCTTGAGGAGAATCAGTCATCTTTCATCAACACCAAATAATGTACCTTTTGTGTATGCTTGTTCTGTAATTTCTCTGTTCCTGGAAATGTCAGGAATGTTAAAACAGTTTAACCAAACAACATTTAAAACCTGGAGGGCACATGGTGCAACAAAGTGTGATAAAGTTTGTTTTTCTTCCAAGAACAAAGCCTTTACCACCGAAACTATAGGGGTAAATTACATATTAAAAGTGAAGCTTTGACAAGGTGGGTTACGTATGTATTTAGTATCCTATATCTACCCAACTTCATTAGTCATCTGTACTTTTGAGAACGTAGTTTAAATATATAATGGTATCCAGTGTTTAAATATATCTTTTAATTCAAGTGTATAAAGATGGTAAGATATAATATGTGGCCAATTGCTCAAATCCCTGGTGACCTCATGTCAATGAGCACATTCAGGATGGACAATCCCCTCAAAGCCATTATGTTTTACAAACTCTTTCTTTTCATTACTTCCGGTGGTTCAGGAACAATGTGAGTCTTTTCAATGCTTTTTGTTTTTACCTTTCTAAAAGTCAATAGAGAAAAAAAACGTAGCGTGAGTTAGTCATGGACCTGGTTGCACGCTTCCATTTAAGCTTGATCTTTCAGGATTATGTTTCTGGTTTGACCAGTTATACTCCAAGCCTTTTGTTTCCAGTTGCAGGCTCTTTTTGGTCTAGTCTGTTTTTGATGTGTTTTATTAGAGCCACCACCTGAGTCAACTTTACCCGCCATAAATATTTGTTGAGTTTCTGTAAAAACCTCCTCTTCTTTTGGAGAGATTTAGGTAACTCTGCATTATGAGAAGGTTTGACTATTACATTTTAGAAATGTTTAAAAAATATATTTAAATAGAAAAGTTCAATATTCAGAATTAAAAAATAGTTAGCCAGCAACAAAACCATGGAACTACTTCACAAGGAAGTGCCATTTAAAGTTTTATACATATTACTGGTGTTTCCAAAAACTGTGGTTGGGATCCCACTGTGGGTCATGGCACATGAATTCAGAAATCATTAAATGATTTCTAGAAATTAGGTAGAAAATGTAAAAATCACTGCTAATACAATATTGTTGATATACTTGTCAAATCTAATGAAAATAACAGTGATAGAGGGATCAGAAATTGGATAATGGTTTCAAGAGTTTTTTTATGTTTCTTAATATCCTAGTTTGTTTCAAAATCTGCTCCAGTTGCACTTGGAAGTTAGGAGTTTGCAAAAAAAAAAAAAACATGCAAGAGCATCTTGAAGTCCAATTTGGAGTTTGATTTGGACATTTTTAACCATCTCAGATGCCAAAATGCAATATGGCTACCTTGCATTAAAAAAAAAAAAATATCTGCTGTAATATCACAACATTGTGCTGCCACTGTTAATGTGCCATCATGTACATTAGAAAGTGTGTCAAAGTAAATTTTTTTAAAAGTCCAAGAACTTTTAGTAAGACATTACTATCTGGGAACTGCAGCTTGTTAACATACTTGTGCATGATTCACACTTAAAAAATTCCTAGTAGAATCTCGATGTTATACAGAACCCATAGAATGTGGGTGGACTGCTGTACATTTGAGAACCTTGAGAATGTAAACTGCCAAACTAAAACCTTCACAAAATCAAAACAATATGACCAACATGACAAGACAAGAACATTTAACTGGTGCAGTATACAATGTCATCAATAAACACCCCTCAGCCCAACAACAGCTTACATGTAATGCACGAGTAGGATCAATGTTCCAGTGTAGGGGTTTTGCCCACCACTACACTGGAAGATGACTACTTTAATGCCTCAGTGAAACACAGCCCAACACAAACACTAGCTGAACATTTCAGGGATGATTGAAGTGGTAATGAACCATTATTTCCATTAGTGGGGTGTTTTGTACTATTAACTGAACCAGAGATGGTATTTTTGCCTGTCAGTGTCTTCAGTGGGAGGGTAGAAATTGCAGTATCCATGTAGTTAAAAATACTGTTTTCTGTTTAGTTAGTAGAATCTCGTCTGTCTTCCTCCTCCCGACACATGGCATTGAAGGAGTAGGGAACAGGATGCTTTTAGATGCTGGTGAAAATCCTCTGTCTGTTGACCCTCCGCCCATCTCGGTGGTGATCTGTCTCTCTTGTGTCAAACTAAGTCAAGATGACTCCCAGGCCATGTTGACCCACGGATTTCCTCCCCTCACAGAACACACGCACAACCATTCACAACAACCCCAAAGCTCTGGATAAACACAATTAAACAACCCCACCCTTCGCTTTCATTCTTATCTTAAATTTAACCTTAAATCCCCTTCCAAACACACACACAAAAAAGGCCTCAGGGTGCCAACTGAATCCCCACTTCCCTCCAGACACTCATTCATTGCTCCTTGGTTACTCCATCATGTTCTCAATTCTTGTTTCTTTATCCCTCACTCGTCTTTCCCAAATAATGTGTTCCTTATCAAGTAGATCAAATTCAGTATAGATTGTTTCTTAAAACTGTCAAACATGTTAAGATCTGCTTCATTTATGGCAAGTTTTGCAGCAATTTTCGTTGATGAGACAGCTGAGCTCAGTGTTGTCTTCTTGACTTGTTACACATCAGCAGTGAAATGATCAAGCTATTAAACCTAATAAGAAGCCTCAGTACTGGGAGAACCTCAGGCATGGCTACAGAGAACAGCTGAATAAGACAGGTTGTGTCATTTTCCTCCATTAGTACTACAAAATGTCCAACTTCCAAGCCCTCAGCCTGTTAGAGCTGATCTATCACATTTTGTAGTCTATATTCAGCAACACGTTGAAATAATGTATGAACTAGTGAACACAGATGTCTCAACACTTAGCTGTCCTGGGTAAACAGGTATATTTCTCAGACAGTTATTTCAGTATTAGCAGAAAGACAAATTTTATGACAAACAAAACCAAAGGTATTATCATGTATACCAGCCCTCCAGGTAGCTATAGGCCAAAAATAATCATGTGGCCTGACTGTTAATACATTTACCCCTCTGTCAGCTCAAAGAGGAATGGCTTTATCACTCAATCTTGTTTCAAGAGTAATGTGAATGACTCACTGCATTGTTGTTGTGAGTCAGTGCACGTCAGGCAACTTCCGAATGGGTCAGGGTTGCCAGGTTTTTATGGCTGTAACAGAAAACTACAAATAACCAACAATTGTGCACTTTAAAGTCACTCAACCAGAGGTGTCACCCAGATATCCCTTTGTGTAAATAAGAGATGGATATTAAGTTTCTGTTGAAACTGGATGATCATTTGTATATTATTTTGAAATGTGTTTATTAGAACCCCACTACAATACCTAAACCTAATTTATGTTCTTGAGAATGTCACAAAAACATTATAAGTAGTTATTATTTGTTCAGTCTGGGAATAGTCTAATTTAAGGTTGCCAACATGTGAAACATCCAGCATCCCCTCCTTTATTTCATAGATTAAAATTATTTTATTCAACCAAGAAATGTATTTCTGCTTGAAAATGAGACAGACTTCTTTTTAAAGATAAATTAAAACAATGTAAAAGGAAAATCCCTTTTGGCATGCATTTTTATTTAAATTTTAATAAAAAATGTCAAGTCACAAATATTGTTTAACCCTTTTCAATAATCAATGGAAAATAAACCCTGGTTGAACCGTCACCTTAACGTGGTGGAGGGGTTTGAGTGCTCAAATGATCCTAGAGGCTATGTTGTCTGGGGCCTAAATGCCCCTGGTAGGGTCTCCCATGGCAAACAGGTTCTAGGTGATGGGTCAGACAAAGAATGGTTCAAGAACCCCTCATGAAAAACACAATATCGAGGCACGTGACGTCGCCCGGTACGGCGGAGCCGGGGTCCCACCCTGGAGCCAGGCCTGGGGTCGGGACTCGTCGGAGAGCGCCTGGTGGCCGGGTTGCTCCTCGCGGGACCCGGCCGGGCCAAGCCCGAACGGGAGACGCGAGGCCATCCCCCAGTGGGCCCACCACCTGCAGGGGGAACCGTGAGGGACCGGTGCAAAGAGGATTGGGTGGCGGACGAAGGTGGAGACCTCAACGGCCCGATCCCCGGATGCTTAGGCTGGCTTTAGGGACGTGGAATGTCACCTCGGTGGGGGGGAAGGAGCCTGAGCTTGTGCGGGAGGTCGAGAGATATCGACTAGAAATAGTCGGGCTCGCCTCCACGCACAGCGTGGGCTCTGGAACCCATCTCCTTGAGAGGGGTTGGACTCTCTTCTACTCTGGAGTGGCCCACGGGGAGAGGCGGCAGGCTGGTGTGGGTTTGCTTGTTGCCCCCCAGCTCAGTCGTCTCGTGTTGGGGTTTACCCCAGTGGATGAGAGGGTTGTATCCCTGCGCCTTCGGGTTGGGGAGAGGTCTCTGACTATCATTTCAGCCTACGGGCCGAGTGGTAGTACAGAGTACCCTGCCTTCTTGGCGTCCCTGTCGGGGGTGCTGGATAGTGCCCCTCCCGGGGACTCCATTATTCTGCTGGGGGACTTCAACGCCCACGTGGGGAACGACAGTGACACCTGGAGAGGCGTGATCGGGAGGAATGGCCTCCCCGATCTGAATCCGAGTGGTGTTTTGTTATTGGACTTCTGTGCTAGTCACGGATTGTCCATAACGAACACCATAATTAAAACATAAGGGTGTCCATCAGTGCACTTGGCACCAGGACACCCTAGGCAGGAGGTCGATGATCGACTTTGTTGTCGTATCATCAGACCTTCGGCCGCATGTTTTGGATACTCGGGTGAAGAGAGGGGCTGAGCTGTCCACTGATCATCACCTGGTGGTGAGTTGGATCCGCTGGAGGAGGAGAAAGCCGGACAGACCCGGCAGGCCCAAGCGCATAGTGAGGGTCTGCTGGGAACACCTGGCGGAGCCCTCGGCCAGGGATGTATTCAACTCCCACCTCCGGGAGAGCTTCGACCAGATCCCGGGGGATGTTGGAGACATAGAGTCCGAGTGGACCATGTTCTCTGCATCTATTGTCGATGCTGCTGCCCATAGCTGCGGCCGTAAGGTCTGCGGTGCCTGTCGTGGCGGCAATCCCAGAACCCGGTGGTGGACACCGGCAGTAAGGGATGCAGTTAAGCTGAAGAAGGAGTCCTGTCGGCTGTGGTTGGCTTGTGGGACTCCTGAGGCGGCTGACGGGTACCGTGAGGCCAAGCGTGCTGCGACCCGGGCTGTGGCAGAGGCAAAAACTCGGGCCTCTGAAGAGTTCGGTGAGGCCATGGAGAAGGACTACCGGTTGGCCTCGAAGCGATTCTGGCAAACCGTCCGGCGCCTCAGGAGGGGGAAGCAGTGTTTTGCCAACACTGTTTATAGTGGGGGCGGGAGACTGCTGACCTCGACTGAGGACATTATCGGGCGGTGGAAGGAGTACTTCGAGGATCTCCTCAATCCTGCCATCATGCATTCCGTGGTGGAAACAGAGGCTGGGGACTCGGGGTTGGACTCTTTCATCACCCAGGCTGAAGTCACCGAGGTGGTTAAAAAGCTCCGCGGTGGCAGGGCTTCGGGGGTGGATGAGATCCGCCCTGAGTACCTCAAGTGTCTGGATGTTGTTGGGCTGTCATGGTTGACACGCCTCTTCAACATTGCGTGGCGGTCGGGGACAGTGCCTCTGGACTGGCAGACTGGGGTGGTGGTCCCCCTTTATAAGAAGGGGAACCGGAGGGTGTGTTCCAACTACAGGGGGATCACACTCCTCAGCCTCCCTGGTAAGGCCTACGCCAGGGTATTGGAGAGGAGAGTCCGACCGATAGTCGAACCTCGGCTTCAGGAGGAACAGTGTGGTTTTCGTCCAGCCGTGGAACACTGGACCAGCTCTATACCCTCTACAGGGTGCTCGAGGGTTCATGGGAGTTTGCCCAACCGGTTCACATGTGTTTTGTGGACCTGGAGAAGGCATTCGACTGTGTCCCTCGTGATGCCCTGTGGGGGGTGCTCCAGGAGTATGGAATCGGGGGCCCTTTATTAGGGGCCATCCGGTCCCTGTACGAGCGGAGCAGGAGTTTGGTCCGCATTGCCGGCACTAAGTCGGACCTGTTCCCAGTGCATGTTGGACTCCGGCAGGGCTGCCCTTTGTCGCCAGTCCTGTTCACAACTTTTATGGACAGGATTTCTAGACGCAGCCAAGGGCCGGAGGGGGTCTGGTTTGGGGACCAGTGGATTTCGTCTCTTCTTTTTGCGGATGACGTGGTCCTGCTGGCCCCCTCTAGCCAAGACCTACAGCATGCGCTGTGGCGGTTCGCAGCCGAGTGTGAAGCGGCTGGGATGAGGATCAGCTCCTCCAAGTCCGAGGCCATGGTACTCGACCGGAAAATGGTGGCTTGTCCTCTTCAGGTTGGAGGGGAGTTCCTGCCTCAAGTGGAGGAGTTTAAGTATCTCGGGGTCTTGTTCACGAGTGAGGGAAGAATGGAGCGGGAGATCGACAGACGGATCGGTGCAGCTGCCACAGTAATGGGGGCGCTGTGCCGGTCCATTGTGGTGAAGAGAGAGCTGAGCCGAAAAGCAAAGCTCTCAATTTACTGGTCGGTCTACGTTCCTACCCTCACCTATGGCCATGAACTTTGGGTCATGACCGAAAGAACGAGATCACGGATACAAGCGGCTGAAATGAGCTTCCTCCGTAGGGTGGCCGGGCACTCCCTTAGAGATAGGGTGAGGAGCTCGGCCATCCGGGAGGAGCTCGGAGTAGAGCCGCTGCTCCTCCACATTGAGAGGAGCCAGTTGAGGTGGCTCGGGCATCTATACCGGATACCTCCTGGACGCCTTCCTCGGGAGGTGTTCCAGGCACGTCCCACCGGGAGGAGGCCCAGGGGACGGCCCAGGACACGCTGGAGGGACTATGTCTCTCGGCTGGCCTGGGAACGCCTTGGGCTCCCCCTGGAGGAGCTGGAGGAGGTGTCTGGAGAGAGGGACGTCTGGGCGTCTCTGCTGAGTCTGCTGCCCCCGCGACCCGGTCCTGGATAAGCGGAAGACGACGAACGAACGAACGAAAAAATGTCAAGTCACAAATATTGTTTAACCCTTTTCAATAATCAATGGAAAATAAACCCTGGTTATAATTGCCTACCAGCCTTTTGCATGTTTCCTCTGGTATTTGGGAGTATTTATTTTTGGTAATAAGCTCAAAGTCTTTGAGGTTGGAAGGCCTTGTTGCCATCACCCTCATTTCTAGCTCTCATGCAGATTCTCTTCAGATTCAAGTTGGGACTATGGCTGGAACACTCCAAAATATTAACATTAGTTTCACTCAGAAGGAACAATTTTGGTAGCATTAAACGATTACTTAACTTTAAAATCTGCTAGTATTCTAAAGTCAGAGAACACGTGTGGTGCAATGAAAGATCCAGATGAGGTGAGAGAAAGAAAGAAAAAAAACATCAACAGTGTAAATGTTGCTATTTCAGCATACTTTCAATACAGAAATAGTATCTGTTTTTACTTTACTGCCTTTGGTTCAGTCTGGGGGATTAGGTGTATGCAGTCATGTTGTGATTATTATTATAAATATACAATACTGTGCAAAAGTTTTAGGCAGGTGTGGAAAAAATGCTGTAAACAAAGAATGCACGGTACTTATGAATGCAAGATGTATTTAGTGGTAAATGTGGCTCAATATAGCACATTTGTGTATCTGTTAACTCCTGAATCTAAACACTTGTGGGTCTGAGTGTGACCACGCTTGGGTAAATAGGGTCTTTCCATAAAAATATGCAATAGCAAGTGTGAGGAGCCACAGACCTGCTCCCCTGGACCCAGGACAGATTTGGAGGACATCCAAGCCATAGACATGCAAAGGCCTCCCAGAGCACAAGAACCCCACGAGAACCATTGCCGGGACAATTGCAACTCCCCAGAGAAGAGCAGGGGAGACTCCCAGGGGAAACCCCCATCAGACACAGTGAAGAAACCCCAGTCAGCTGCAGCGACGACCCCGACCCCAGTCCCCAATGACCCCCATCCTCATTCAGAGAGGGGGCCATGTACAAAAGAGGGGTCTACATGGTCCAAACTAGCCTGCCAACCAGAGCCACCACAGGATGAAACAGTCCCAACCCCCCAATGAATTCTGATCCTAACCCTACTGAGCACCATGCCCACAACGGGACCCCTGACCCCACACCAAGATGGGACAAACTCACCCAGCAAGAGGTCCCCAGCCAGGGGCAAGCACCCAGGGCTGGCATCCTCCACCACATCCCCCACAACCACACAAACACACCACATCACTGCTACTGCAACGATATCCCAGGGAGAAACATTATCCAGCTCAGCTCTACCATCACCGCTCAGCCGATCAAAATGCCAGTGACCCCACATCCAAGAAGAGGACACAACCCCCCCACCCCACACGCTGCAGCCCCTCCACGCCACCCTCTAGCCTGCTGCCCCAATACCCAATCTCCCCCCCGGACACGACAGCCAGCAGAGCAGTACACCGCCAAGCCCGCCCAACCATCAGCACCAGCCCATCAGTCCATGAGAGTGAAACATGCACCAGCCGGGTAACCAGGCCGGGCAGGCCAACCACTCCAGGCCAAGCACAACCAGCAGGCCGCCCCAGTGCAGACACAAGACATGCTCTATCGCCCCACCAACCCATCTGCACTCCGGCGCCCGGCCAGGGGCCAGAGCCACAGAAGGAAGCATTGGAGGAAGGCCACCACAGCACGTCATTTATATTTCTGAAAGCATTCTTTGTTTACAGTATTTTTACACCTGCCTAAAACTTTTGCACAGTACTGTATATTTTTTTAATATTTTATTTTAATTTTTTTTTTTTTTTTAATCAGTCTGTTGAGTGTTATCCAGTGAATACCAGCCCAATAAGGCAGTGAAAGGGGTGAGCCAAGATCTGACATTTCTGAACACCAAGACTCTGCACACACAAGGGAATAAATTCACACAATTTCTTAAAATACAAGAATTTATTAACAAAAATTAGTCAACTCAAAGTCAAACATATTTCAACAAACTCCTCACTATACTATAACAATCCATATATATCTATGTCTATATATATATCTATATCTATATCTACATCTATATATATATATATATGTGCTCAACATAAAATGCAAAAGACCGTGCCCACTTCTCTCAGTTAGCGAGATTTATTGTTTTACATTTCCAGTCACCCAAGTTAGACAGGAGTGTAAAGCTATCCGTTGGAATGTAATGATCTCTTCACCTCCGGGGAACAAAGGCTCTTATCTCCCTGTGCCTTCTGCCATTTCCTTTACCCCGAGGCTGCATAGACACCAAAACAAAAACGAATGTAAATCACAGCCTCAACATCTCTTCTTTCTATTGCCTCCTTCCTTCCTTTGGCCTCTGTTTTTTTTCCCAACAAACCCAAATAATTCCTAATTTTCTATTTATCTTAAGCTCATCCTTTGCTTTTCTTTAATAGGCTGCCATTCTTTATCTGCCTCGTTCCTCTCCTATCTCCTTCATGCCTCCTATCTTCCTCACTGGAATGGTTTAATTGGAGCCTTTCAAGGTGGTTTTGGTGGATGCAGAGGGTTGGATGGGGAGCTGGACAGTAGAGGCAGAGACTGTCTGCTGTTGCAGAGTTGTCTGCTGAAGCGTGGCGTGGCCAGCTAGAGATAAAGCAGCTCTGTGTGTTTGTATGAGACATAAGCAATTAGGGCCCTGCTGGAATACTGAGAGAAGGAAGAAGAGCCAATGTCAGCTGTGGTTCCACCACAGTGGATCTGGAGCAAAAGCAAGATGTGCAGAAGAGAGGGAGAAAAAAGATAGACAAAGATGACAAACAAACATGATGCAGTCAAAGGGAGGGATTGGAGGCAGGAGTTTTACAACAGGAATGGTAGATAATTCTGTAAAATAATAATTTAATTGGAGCATTTGGAAAGTGGAAACACAATTATTACTCTCTCCTTATGCCACAAAGCCTCGTAGTGTCTCCTCCAAGTATGCCTTTTGTGTTTGTGGACAAATAACTCCATCTTTGTCTCATCTGACCATAAGAAAAACCTTTCCCCAGATTGCTGGCTTGTCCATCAGCGCAGCTGCAAGTGTCCGTTTCCATATAGAAAACCAAACAAAAAAAAAGGCATACTTTTGCAGTTTTTGTTTAATCAAATACTAAAAGTTGTTGTCTTTCACAGCTTGTCAAACCAACCATGCATCAATTGATCTATGGGGTATTTTTACCCTTCTCTACAACGTCAAGAATTAAAAAGGAATGTAGTATACTATAGGTAAATGTAGTTATATGTGGTGAATTGACTCAAACTACTCAGTTATTTTGGTTGAATTGAAAGCTATCATATCTCAAGTCATATTAGTAAAATAGCACATATATGGTCCAGAACCACAATCCTGTAGAGGTTTCTGTTGAGTCAGCTAAATATTGATGCCAAGGAAGGAACCCCAAAATATTGGTGCTAGGAAAGGAGCAAAGGAAAGGAGGTACCACTTGAAAAGTACCGTAAATTTTGGACTATAGAGCGCACCAGATTAAAAGCCAAACGCTCTAATTTTAGAAAGAAAATCAATTTTGTATTTGTACAAGCCGCACCGGAACGTTATATGATATATTGACACAGAAAGATATTACACCAGAGGATTTTTTAAAACTTTTAATGTAATCCGTATGGTAACACAAACAAATACAGTAAATATAAGGCTACAAATTATTTTTTTCCAAACAGTGACTCTAACACGGCCACTTTTAAATATACGTATGTACCGTATATGCTTTTAACTGAACAGTGCACGAACAACATTCGAATATCTCCTGTTGACTGGTAATAAATATACCGACATATATCAGCCTACCAAGAAAAGTTAGTGATCGCCTTCTTCATCTTCCTCCTGCGGACTAAAACCATCAAAGTCCTCTTCTTCAGTGACCGAATTGAACAGCTGTAGGATCTTGTCACTCACTTCAGTCTCTTCATTGTCGCTCTCACTTGAGCCCACTTGAGCCCACTTCATCACGCAGCAGTCCGGCCTTTCGAAAACCGCTGGTAATTGTGGATGTTTTGACGCGGCTCCACGCATTTATAATCCACTGGCAGACTTGAATGAAAGATGCTTTTCGCATGCGGCCTGTTTTGATAAAGGGCATCTAAGCCTCCCACTCAATGCGCAGTGCCACTTTAAATGCCCGGTTCACGATGATGTCCAGTGGCTGCAAATACTTCGTGGTGCCCACAGGAATCGCAGCTGGAATTGAGTTTGTACTCTTGATGGCAGCTTTCACTGAATCTGTTATATGGGCCCTCATGCTGTCCATAACTAGCAATGATTTGTTTCTGTGAAAAAAATCCTCTAGTTGCTTGCCATAGCACTCCATCAGCCATTCCTTCATTAGGCTTTCTTCCATCCAGCCTTTCTTATTGACTTTCACCACAATTTCTTTTAGGAATTTTTCCTTTGGCATTGTCAGCTGCTTAAAAATCACCATTGGTGGAATCTTTAGTCCGGATGCTGTGCAGCTCAGAACGCAAGTAAAATGCATTCTCTCATGGCCATTTGTTTTCACTGTGATGGACGGGTCACCTTTTTTATTAACAGTCCGAGTGAGAGGCAGGTCAACGTCAAAGGTACTTTATCCATATTTACGTTTTCATCTGGCCCGATGGAATTTTCCGCTATCTTTGTTTGAGTGAATGTGCGAAAGTTGGCGAGTTTTTCCTCGTAGTCGGGAGGCAGCTGCTGACACAAAGTCGTGCGTGCCCTGAAGCCCAGGCCTTTTTGTCTCATAAATCTAAAACACCATGATGGCCCACCTCTAAAATCTTTGATTATCATTTCGATGGCGATAGCTTTAGCTTTCAGTCTGATCTGCAAGGTGGAAACACCACGGCCGCCTGCTCTCTGTGTGTTTACCGAGTCTTCAAGAAAGTTTTGAAGTTCGGGCCATCTGTAATGATTACGTCTGAAAGCTTTTGTCGTCTTTTTGCATCGACTCAGTTCTTCACTGTGGCATCTCCACCGTCTCACCATTGATTCGATTATGCCAAGATGACATGCAGCAGCTCGATTTCCTTGTTTAATCGCCAGATTGATCTCATTTAACTTAAAATCATCATATGCTTTTCTTCGAGTGTTTTCCATGTTGATGAGTACCGGTACAAATGACTGATTTACAATACCATAATGTATAGCACAATTTCATTGTACCTCTGAACTACTTATTAATTGTATAGGTCTACTGTTATCGGGCAAAATGTTTTTGGCACCATGAAAAGAAAAAAAAAAAAAAGACATGCATTAGCCGTACCGTATTATAGGCCGCATTGTTCAAAGTGTGGGAAAAAGTAGCGGCTTATAGTCTGAAATTTATGGTATATAAGTAGAGGGCTCTCGAACCCACATTAGCCAACCCAGGGGTTGTCTCTGTCATGATTCTGCTGTGTTAGGTTTTGAGTTTGAGCTCTTTGTTTTTTCTGCATTTTCCTGTTTATGTTCTTCAGTTGCTGTTATTTTAGTTCAATCATTGTAGTTTAGGATCATGATTCATTCTTGTGTTTAGATGTTTCTATTACTTCCCTGCACTCCCCGCTCATCTGAGTTAATTACCCTCCCTCCTTCTGTTGCCCTGCATTGTCCCTGTCACCAGCTGCTCCATATTTCTCCTGATTAGCCCCTCTGGTCCATTGGTCCATTCTACATTCTACCTCTGTATTTACACTCTCTGCTTTTCCTTGCTCAGCACTAGATCCTACTGTTTGTCATGCTAAACCTGTTTACTTCCCTAATGTTCATTACCTTGCCTATGTTCTGTGACCTCCCATTACTTATAAGTTTACCAACTATTCAATATCTTTACTTACGCTCCTGCTTGTATGTTGGTCCTGCTAAACACCACCGCACCCTGACAGTCTTAGTTCTGCCTCTAACTTTGTCTTTGTACTTTGCTGTCTCCAGTAGATTTTTGTCTCCGGTTTTTCCCAGTAGACATAATAGAATATTTTTGAGTATCTTTTTTCAGATAGATATAACTATGTTGAGGAGGGCCTGAAGAATAATTTCCCTCAACAACTCTCAAAACTATACTAGTTAGATTAAATGTGATGTTTGTGCTTTTTCAAAAATATTTATCTCCATAATCATTTAAAAAATACGTAAATCATTACAGTGTATAGGATTATAAAATGTTTAACTTTCAATGAAAGTAGATTGGAGTGAAATTTCAACATGCGAGTCCAAAATAGGACTCACAGAAAACCTATCTTGTTGTCATTATTAATTTCCCAAAACATTACTTAAAGGGGCCATATAATGCAAAATCCACCAAAACGAGTTGCTCTCAGACGCACCTCAGAACAGAGGTAAAAGAGAATCCTGTGGAGCTACAATTACAAGGAATTCAGACCAAAGCAATGGAGTTTCTCTTTATATAGACCACAACAGATAGATTTAAGTGTGAAAAGGAAGGATTTAAAAGCATAATATGTCCCCTTTAAACGACAGTCCGAACAATTATTGGACCAGATGTTTTTTCAACAAAGATGGTTTCAAACTGAGAGCCCTGACACACAGCAGTGTCATTACCCTTTGGGATTTTTCACCGTTTACTAAGCTTTTATTATTTGTCTGACTCATTGCCCCAGGCCAGTGCTTTAGACAATTGCACAATGACTGATTATCTCCTTTTTTAAAATTTTGTTTCTTTTTCAAAGCTGTAGTCATAGTATCTTAATTCATCCCCAGGTTTCCTTTGTGGCTTCTGGTAAGGAGAGCCATGATGAATGACAGCAAAGACAGGGCTTGATTTATAATCTCTGGGAGATGTAATGCCTCCAATTGCGTGTAAGCAGTATAGAAGTGGTTACTCAACGGATTTTATTTTTCCTATCCAATCATCCTCTTTTCATCTCACCATCTCTCTCTTCACTCCATATTTATTAGCATGTTAATTACTGTGTAATGATAGCAGCAACACTGTGATTGCGATGACCCATAATTAATCGCCTTTCCCATACTACAGTCAAATTCACTGACCATGGGAGAAGAAAGCCTATAAGAAGAAGGCGGCAAGGGTTAGAATTGTTTATCTTACATACATAATGATTTGGAAAGAAAATGTTTAGGTTTAAATTGCACAGATATTGATCATTTACATCTGAATAAGATTTTTTTTTTACTTACATTTTTGCTGAGGTGAATTCAAGATATAAGAAACACAGTTGTAAACAGACAGTCTTTACCGAAGTGATTGTTTTTGTCATATAATAACATTGTGGTAGCTAAAGTCTGAATCTATGAAAAGGCCAGAAAAAGGACGCTTAGTTGAATGTAACACAGTCATATTATTACATTATTGTAAAAGTCATTTATTTCAATAACTCTATTCACTAAGTGAAACACATTACTAACTAGACACAGACTGATGTTTTCAAGCCTTTATTTCTGTTAATTATGATGACTTGCTGCTTACAGCAAATACGGACTCCAAACGCACCTCCAAGACGATCACTGCCTTGCTAATGAAACTGAGGTAAAGTGTGCTGAACCAGCTAAGCATGTCTCTGTGGGGCATCCTCAAATGGAAGGTAGAGAAGCTCAAGGTCTCTAACAACCACCAGCTCTGTGATGTCATCATGGAGGACTGGAAGAAGATTCCAGTGGCAACCCATAAAGCTGTAGTTAACTCTATGCCCAAGAGAGGTAAGGCAGTACTGGAAAGTAATGGTTTGCACAGAAAATACTGACTCTTTGAGCACAATTTGGACATTTTGACTTGGGGCAATAATCACTTTTGTGGCCAGTGGTTTAGACAATAATGGCTATGAGTTGATTTGCTTTGAGGGGATGGCAAACTTACCCTGTTATACAAGCTGTAAACTGACTACTTTACATTTTGACTACTACTGACTACTTTACAGTTTTAAAGTGTTATATCTTCGGTGTTGTTCCATGAAAAGATATAAGATATTTACAAAAATGTGAGGGGCGTACTCACTTTTGTGCGCTACTGTAATTAGGTTAGTGACAAATATCAGCATGCTGTATCATCACATATCAGATTTACCTTTACAGTAGTGGCTGGGTTCTCACTTTGTCATTTGAGATTATTTAGTTTAGGTTTTGTGAATTTCACTCTCTTAGAACATGGCCAAGTCATGCCTTGAATAGTCATGACTTTGCCATGACTAAGACCATGCGGGCAAGTTTGTTATGTCTGAATGTGGCTTTCACCTCGTGACTCAGAGGTCTCTATTATTTTGCTTCAATTGCTCTCAACACCAAAATATAAACATTTGTCTATTTTCCTTTGCAGAAATAGCTTTGTGAAAACTATTCAAGGTCCTTGCTGAAGTTTGTCATAACACTCACACCTCAGTATATCATTAGAGTGATCACCTACTCACATCACACTGCTATAATGGTAAGAGTTAGACATAATGCATGGTGTCAGTGAGGTGTGGTTGCTTCAAGTGCAGACCTGAACTAACTGCTGGAAGCTGGGCAGAAGAAGGCTTTTATCTGATTGTTTTCCCACAAGCATAACTACATATAGCACACTGCAACAGACAAATGCCCATTCAGTCACATGGATGTGAAAATTATTCTAATGTAAAAAAGGATGCCTGCACCATTTAACTTAATTTAATTTAAATTTTACACCATAGTTTAACAATGTATTTAATACTAAAATACATTGGATAAATGCCTTCATGTTCATGTGGTGCCACCACATCTCAAAGATGCACTACAGTATTGGGAAGTGGGTACTGTGGAGGCCATTGGAGGGCAATTAACTAATTGTCATGTCTAAAAAAAAGAGTTTATTCTAGTTTTGTGACATAGTGCATAATTCTTCTAAAAGCAGCTTATTGAAGATTGGTATGCTGCATTTATGAAGGGATGTACATCTTCAGCAACAATACATAGGTAGTCTGTGTTAACTAATCAATACTGAGTTGAAAATAAAGGGCCCAAAGTTTGCAAAGAAAATGCGTGAGGGATCCACACCAACACTAAACCCCCCACCACCAGAATTAACTGCTGATATAAGGCAGGATAGATACATTTTTTCTTGTCGTTTTCACCACATTCTGACCCTGCCACCTAAATGTTTCAACTGAATTCAATCTTGAAGAGTCCCAGGGGAACCACCCAGCAGCCACAGTGCAGAAGCCCCAGGGAGATGCAGCAAAGAGTCCACAGGCCTGTCTACACTTGAGCAGATCCAGCCATGGACCCAGAGACCCGAGACCCCGGCAAACATCACCCACCAAGCAGAGGCCCAACCGAGCCCAGGGGCCCAGGCCCCGGCAAGTAGCCACTGGGAGTTAGTCGGCACACACCAAAGCACCCAGCCCCCGACACCGAGAACCACAAGTACACCTGTGGGGAGAGACACCAGCCACCGGCAGGGAGCGTGGCAGGCCGAAAATAGGCCTCACATTTAATGGGGGGCCTAAACTGATCCAGGACAGGGAGCAGCCCAAGGCCCAACCTGACATAAAAACAGGCACACACAAACACACATTGCCACCCTCATGCGTACACAACAATGAAAAGACACACAACAATGGATGACATACACTCACTCACACTACCGATACATACTCTAAACTCCCAAGTCCAGGTGACGATACCCCATAGGGGCAACCACCCCGCAGCTGTAGCCCATCTATTTCTGTATTTGATATGTTGTCTGCTTAGAAAGGGTAATAAATCCCCTTTACCAGGTCCAACCTGTTTGATCTTATTAGCAGTCTTCCACTGGGCTTTAACCAAATGGCCATTGCTGAATATTTTCATTCATAACAAATTAGCAACAAACAATGCACCTTCATAATATCTGCCCTAAAAATTACTTATTGGGTCAATTTAAATGAAGAATGAGCAATCAGTTTTGAAGTTGTTTGTCAATGTCTTAGTGAAGGTCATGTCTCAATTTCAGTAGGTCTTGGATTAAGTCATCTAAAATTGTAAAAAAAAAAAAAAAAAAAAGCAAGCCAACTGCAAGTCAAAAGATGAAGCGCATGGAGTGAGGCAAATACTGGGGAACCATTACAAATCAAGCTGTAAGCTTTAAATCATTCAAAAAGACCTAAAGTACAAATGTAATGATGCTGAAGATATGCCTTCTTAACCACAGTAGGCCTTCTGTCCTCATGGGGGGGAAACAAACCAAATAAAAGCTGGATTCCCTGACTGCAGAAAAGCTAAATTGAATTAAATGACAGGGCTGTTCAGATAAAGATCCTCTTGATAAACTTTGTTTAAAAGCATATTTTTTTTTCCTTTTGAGAGCTGAAATGTTGATAAAAAAGATGTTAAGAATAATTAGAAAGTACAACTGACCTGCTGTAAAGGAGGCAATGCTAATTTATGCTAAATTAATTTAGTCTTGCTCCCTATTGGCTCCAACATAAAGGATAGTCACATTTTCACCTGCCCCAGAAGTAAACATCTGCTAAGGCCTCCATAATACATAGTATACCATCTGTTCCATTTCTCCTTTTTCCCTCTACTGCTCTCTTATCTTATTCAATTTTCCGCACTTAAGTGACAGTTTCGGTTAGAAAAAATAAGTGCCATGAAGATTATGGTGTTTCTATTAAGGGTATTGTCAGTGAAGCCACAATAATAAAAACAATGACATGAGTAAACTCCACCACAATATAAAGTTTCTTAATGACAGTTGTTCTATTTTGTATATGGTTTCAGTCTTTTGTGTCTCGATTATAGTAACAGATCTCTACTGGAAGCGTAAATGGACAAAGGCTTCTTCTGCAGTTGAAACCAGAGATGTCCAAGATGGCATCTGCTAACCTGTACACTTATAGGTGATCTGGAGATGAAAAATCCTAATAAAGCAGGCCTCCTTCAGGTGTTTTGGCAGGTGTGGGCTCATATGATACATTCTTTCTCAGTTTTCCTCCCTCTTTCTCTCCCTTAGTGCCTCTGTTATGTTTCTCCCTGCCACTTTGTGTTTCCCACATTGTCATTTGTTCATAACTCTCAGGACTGTCTGTTAGACAGGGAAGTGGGCAAGAGAGACAGGATATGCTGTTTGTCAGCCAGCAGTGGACGTGCCTGGCAGACGTCCTCTGTTAGACAAGGTGTCTAACAAAGAGCCACTCAGTCCAGAAAAAAAACAGGACCAGTTATAGGTCTGTCCAGCCTCCAAAGTGCAACCTACTCCCTCTGTGATTGTGTTTACCAGTGCCCTCTTTGTTTTGCTGACTTAATAAAAAGACACAAGTGAAAACTGGTACAAGCAACTCTTAATGTGTTTTTGTGTATTTCCTTTCTACTTTTCTCCCTAGAGTTAAAAGCAGACAACTTAAAAACCCACTGTGTGAATGTTCATGTCAAAGGTCAGACAGCAGGGACACGTAGGGCAAACAGAAGTAGATTTCCTCCCGGACCCAATCGTATCATCCATTTTGCTACTGTCGGGCAGATGGTGCCTCCTGGTTCCTCATTTCACAGACGCAAATGTGCCATAACCAACATACAAGTACACACAGACTCCCACACACTCTCAGTAAAAGGCCATATATCATTTCATTACACATCTTCAGCTTTGTACATCTGCTGGGGTAATGGCTGTATGCAGTCCCAGAACATTTCATCAGGGATATCAGCCCTCACTTCTGGATCTGTTTGCCAGGTCTCTTGTTTTTTTTTTTTTTTCTTTTTTTTTGTAAACCTTCAGTGAGAACACGCTTTGTATTAAGTCAGACTCAGCTTCAAATAGACAGCAGGTACAGTGCTGCACAGTGAGCATATATATTGAAAACTTGATGTATGGAAAAACTGTCAATAAAGCAATGTAATTTAAAATAATTTTTAAAATCACATCTTTTCCCTTCTTGATGGCTCCACAATTCAGCATTTTACAGCTAACATAAACTGCAATGCCAAAGTACTCATAGTCAGTGGCACTGTCAAGGGGGTGTCGGGGGGTCCCCACCCCAGTGGCCCCCTTAGATGTCGTAAGGTTCTTTAACAAATGAGGTGTCGGCCTCGTAACATGTACAACATCGGGAGGAGGGTGAGCCCAGGAATCTGTTAGGCAGATTTTGTCATGCACTGCAGAGGGCTGCAACAGGTCCCGATTGAGTTTGTGAGTTTAAGTACTTTGTTTTGCCTTTTCTCTGATGAAAGTCCGATGGTGTCTGACAGTTATGTTGCTGTGTCTAATATGCTTGCTTTGAAACGGATGCAAACCATCTAGATGTATATTTACACCATGCATACATGGTTTACACCGGTTTGTGAGTAATGTTAAGAACAGATGTAAACAACTGTTGTTTAAGTAAGCAGTGAGAATCATCAGAAGCCAAGTTTGGAAACAGTTTATGTAGTATCTTTGAGGGTGTGCATCCATAATACTGGTGAGTTCTGTATACAATTATATAAGGATACTTTGTTTTTTAGGTTTGATCAGAGCATTTTCTGTTAGCTCTTTTTACTTAATAGGAGATATGGCTGATAAAGCAAAGTGTTTTGGAATGCACAGATTATCCTGGATGCTCTGAAAAGGAGAAATAAATATCTGCACCCATCAGAGACTCTCCTATGTTATTTGTTTCATGTTAAGGGCATCTAACCCTAACCCTAAAACTTTCCACATTTTTTCACGTTTTGTCCATAAGGATAAACACCATATACTGATCTACTGTGATGTAGAAAGAACATAATACATGTTTTTCAAAACAATTTAAGAAGGTGTTGATTGCATTTGTATTCAACCTGAGTCAAGAATGTATAAAACTACCTTTTGCCACAATAACAACATTAGTTTCATAAAAAGTCTATTGTTTTTTTTTTTTGGTTTGCCTATTCATCTCTGCATTATATCTCAAACTCTGTCACACTAGATAGGGACTTTGACTGGTCCATTCTTACACATAAATCCCTTGATCTAAACTATTGCATTCAGCTCTGGCTGTATGTCAGTGTCTTAATGAAATGTGAACATCCTTATCTATCTCAACTCTTTTGAAGCTGCTAAGAGGTTTTCTTTTACAATTGCCCTCAATTTAGCTCCACTTTGATCCACCTCCCTGTCCCTGCTGCAAAAAATAAAATAAAAAATAAATATATAAATAAAATGGACACCGCATGATGCCACCATGAGTTTTAAGTTGATGTGCAATATTGTTTTTTTTTTGGCCACACATAGTGTTTTGTATATAGGCCAAAAAGATTTAACTAATCTGACCAGACTCTGAGACTCTGCTCATTGTAACCCCTGCCACTTCCTCTATGGGGAAGTTATCATTTTATAAGCTAACTTCCCCACAACTTTATCCCCGATCCATCTGTTGGCATCTTTGTTCTTCTTGATATATATATATTTTTATAACGTTCTCTAAACAAATTCTGAGCTCTTCACAAAACAGCTGTATGTATTCCAAGATTAAATTACACTTAGGTGCACTCTGTTTGCTACAGTAATTAGGTCATCTTTGCAGGCAGAAAAAATCATGGGATTTGTTTAGGCATACAAGAGTAAGAAGGGGAAATACTAACTTACATTAAGTATGTTAAATGTTTGTTTATTAAAGATTTTACAAACCATCTATCATTTTCTTTCCACTGCAACATTATGTGATTGTATGGCTTATCACAAAAGAAAGTTAAACAAAATATACTGGAAAGGTTGAGACTGTAAAATAACAAAATGTAAAAAAAGGTTTACAAGATCCCAAAATTTATTTGGGAGCTTTAACAGAAATTTTGTTGTTAAAAGCTATTTTGTAAAAGTTCATACAACCATATTAAGTTGCATTGTTGGTTTAAACCTGTGCTAAGTGCCATTAAACATTAAACTATGTTTTATTATTTCATCAGAATTCATACCCAGCGTTTCATCCTTACAAATGCAAAGATTTGTAGATATATCATTTGACAATCTTAAAATGTCGGTATGATTTAAAACTTTTCTCTGTCACTTTTTTTTAATCTAAATTTTCAACTCTAGAAGTATTCAGGCTCTTCAGCATCTGATTTCTTCACTGTAATCAACAGCCAGTCTCAAACTTTGTCAATCCAAAATATTTTGCTAGACAGATTCTGAGCATCTGGTTTGAAGTTTTTTTCATTTTGAAAACTGACAAATGTGAAAATATACAAGAAAACAAAAGTCAAATTAAATGACGTGTATTTTTGGCACGGTGCGTGGTGTAGACGTGGAGCATGCGCACCATATACAGAGGCTATGAATCCTTGAAGCAGCCATCAATGCCTGACACCTTGTTGCATGTCTTTCTCCCTTTGCTTTCTGGCCATTTCCTATCTATTTACTTTGAAATAAAGGCCACTAGTGCCACAAAAAATACAGTGTAATTTGGTTTTGCATAGTGTTGTGACTATTAATCTGAAAATATTATTTAATATTTAATGTTAATAATTTAATATTTTATCAAATAATATTTCGGCCTGTTAAGGGTTGTTCTGTGAATACCAGCCTAGTAAGGCGGTGGTAACAGGACCAAATCAAAAGGGTGAGCCAAGCTCTGACATTATTGAACAGCAAAACTGCACACACATGGAATGAATTCACACAGTTTCTTAAAATACAAGAATTTATAAACAGAGATAAGTCAACTCAAAGTCAAACATATTTCAATCAACAAACTCTTTACTATGCTAAAACAATCCAACTAAACTACCAAGCAGAATTAAAGAATAACAAAGACTAATGGGCTATGTACAATATAAACAAGTTGATTAAAGATGATTGAAAATCATGACCGAAAGAGTGATACAACATTACCATGCAATGTTATTTATGTTTTAGAACCAAGGATTATCTTGAAGAATCTGGAAGTGAAGTTAAGTTAGTCTTGGAACTAAGTTAGGCAAAATTCAGCATACCTTTAGACAACCATTCACAATGCAAGATCAGATAAAATATTATTTTAATAAAATAATGTTTTAAAGAATTATCTGCTGAATAAAACCAACCTTCTGGATGACTAATTCTCAACGGTGTCTCATTCGCTGCCTTTATTTATTGAAATAATATTTAAAGAAATATTATTAAGGGAATATTTTGGAAAAAAGCCAAATCTTTCTGGAGAAATGGGGCTTAATGGTGTTTAACTGTTAGCAGTTAAAGCTAACAAAAGAAGCTGATAGCTTAGCACCAGAATCAAACACACACCTTTAAAATACTGTTAATAAAAAGGGTTAAAATGCATAAGTGCGGACGGCGCGTTGTGATCAATCATCTGTGTTTAAAATCACCCTTTAAATAAAGTTTGTCTTAACTTTAAAAACACACAAACAGAACACAAAAACTGAGCACGTGTGCTGCAGATAGACTGCTAGCACTAAGATAGCAGAGTTTCACAAACAAAACCAAACTTCAGAAAATGAAAACGTTCAGATCATTTCACCCTAAATCTCTCTCTGCCCAAACCCTAACCTCGTTTGAAACGTGTTGAGGAGGAGTTGTCCGGGCGACGACAACGTTTGAAGAAATCTCTGTGAACAAAAGGGTTAGCTTCCAGCTAACTTCCGGAGCAGTGACTGGGCGGCCGCTCTGTTGGAACGACCAAACTGCACTTTACCACGGTGTTGTCCTCCTCTCAGACTGGGAAAACCGCGCCGCTCGGCTTCGTAGAGACAACGTCTCTACTGGGGACTTCTCTGGAACACAGCTTGCTTCTGCAGGCCTCAGACAGAAAGTCAGGCAAAATGCTTATACCTTAATTTCTCCTTTTTATGAATGAATACCGGATACACAAACAGTGATTCACTCGTACTTAACTCAGTGCATATGATCGATGATCGTATGACACTCCTGGATCCAGTTTGAAGAGTTTATGTCTGCTTTCCAGCAAAGAGACATTAGCGCGCTGTCTCCCCGGCCAGCCTCGCACGTAGTCCGGGTGGTAGAGATTGGACCATTGGGAAGGTGGGGGTTTTATACGGGCAGTGGCATCATGGGAAGTCCGCTGTTACCCCCATTCCCCTTCTGAAGTAGTACCGGAAGTCGGTTAAATGCAATTTAAGTTCCAGAAATGTTTGTACCGGAGTTTTAGTGTTGAAATCCATGGCTGTGGATCCCAACAGTAGACAGCCACTTCCTACATTGTATTTGGTTGGTTGATGCTATAATACGAAAAAAAATAAAACCAAAACCAACAGCACTAAATGTAGCATTGCATACCATTGATGTATAGTCAAAATTGTCAGACTTTCCATTTTTGTACTGTTTTTGACGGGGCTTCACAATTCTTTCAACAGTGATTTACCATCAAGCTTTCAGTATGTGAGCTTTTGTCTCTGACACCATCTTCACAGCTCACTAAGCCTGACTGAACACAGTGACGTGTTCCCAAACATAAGTGTAAATCCTTGAATACTTTCCATGAGCTTTATCCTTCATGAGATTTCCATGCGTACCACAACACATCATGTGCAACAGAGCTCTCAAATAAGGAAGCAGGTCTTTGCCATGCCACCTTTGCCACCTTTGTCATCGTGGCCAGGTCATCATTTCACAACGGTTTACAAACCCACCCGTTATAGCTGCGTCCTCTACAGCATCCTGTCATCACCACCCATTTGTAAACAAAAACAGAATCCTGATAGCATCGGTGAGTTCCTCTCTTTGGACTATTTACATACCTTTCAGGTGGTTATTTATGTCATTTGCTGTTCCGCTTTTGCTATCAATCATTGATAAACTGTCATAATAGCCCTCTTATTTTACCCTCTTCTTCAGTTGGATGTGTAGTTTTCTCTGCATTGAAGGTTTCATACTCATCCAGGGTTCTCAAATTCTCTTCCAAAGGTCCAAATCTGATTTCTAGCTAATGTCTAAGGTCCAGAACAAGTAACAAGCAGACTCTTTTTATTAAATTTGCTTATTAAATTTGCAAATTAAATCGCACCTTATGCCAACAATTGGCATCATAAGACCCCACAATGTTTGTCTCAAAGAATGAGTACCCTAATTTTAGAATGTATTATGGTATTTTTATATTTTAACTTAAACTTGATCAGCTCAACTACTAACCATGCCTCTACAAATTAAGCAGGCTTCCTAAACACAAGATGGAAGAAAAATAAATAACTGAGCAAAAAACTGTAAGATCAAAACAACTGCGCAAACAATTACAGATAAATCATATAGAGCAACACTTTGATAAAAATGGGGGTGCTGAATGTAGAACTCAAACCTGATCCCTTCTCTGCTTTATTCAAAATCCCTCCACTTAAGTTATCTAAAATCCCATTGTGAATGTGCCATTTACTTACCTTTATAACTCTCTCAGCGAGGCGTCTTATACTCAACCTCCTTCGCATAATAGCTGGCTCATGGAAGTTTTGATTCATATCAAACTTAAATGAATTAGATACTCCCTTGCAGGTTCTTTGAAGATATTTAACAAGATCTAGTAACCTTTCTTAGAGTATTTAGATAATGCAGCTATCCATTCGGAAAGGGACCAGATACCCTCCAGGTCAGAAGCTGTTGCACCGGTTGTTTAGGTTCTTATTATTGATGTCAACTGATTTTTTCTTATGACAATTTTCCAGTGTCATTTAATCCTAAATTACTACACTTTCCATCTCCAATATGTTTTTGCTTTCTTCTGTATATGAACAAAATGTTAATAAAAATATGTATTTTAAAAAATGGCAGTGTCCTTCTTTAATAAGCTGCCTAAACCTATAGATCCTAGAAATACTTCATTTTTACAAATTATTTCTTAAAAGGTTGTAGTCTTGCAATTTTAGGAATTCTGTCATTTTTGTGAATAAAATCATTGTTTAACCTAAAAAATTATCTGATGAGGTTAATGTCTAAAATTTCAAATTTCCAAAAATAAATTCTATTTAATTATTTGTAGTTAAGCTCTTGAAAATGTACCTGTCAGTTCTAATCACTTTCACTGTGTTGTACCTAACCCAATATTTTTTTTTTTTTTAAACATCCTTTTTTTTTTTTTAAAGAAGTTTTTCGGCACTAGAGACATTTATTTATTTTTGACAGTAGGCAGACAGGAAGGAGGGGCAAAGAGAGGGGGAGACATTCGGCAAAGGTCGCTGGGTCCGGGATTTGAACCCGCGACGGCTGCTTTGAGGACTATAGCCTCTGTATGTGGTTGCGTGCTTAACCCCAACACCACCAGCGCCACGCCCCCCAATAATATTTTTTAGAGCATTTTTTTAGACATAGCAAAAACCAGACTGCTGCAGTTTGCTGCACTGTGCTGGTGTTTTTCCTGCTTGGCTGTTGATTGAGATTCAAAATTATGAAAGCGTGGGTCTAAACAGTTACAAAACCTAGGTTAAAAAAAGAAAAACTTGCTTAATTGTTGAAACAAACCAGTGGAGTCTTACAGAGTCAGGAGTATAGTTTCACATAAACTACACAATTGCTGTAATAGAGAAAATTGATCTAAAAATTGATCTCTTGTTATATATATAAATACACGATTGGTAAAAATGCTTTAGCTTTTTTTAATTACATGCACAGTTCTGCTGACATTATTTTTCCAGTGAAATATGGAAATGTGTCTTAAATTAATACAACCAAAAATAGGTAAAGAGTTTGAAAAAGTACTTGTATACATGCAATAGGTTAGAGCAGAGATATACACTCACCGGCCAATTTATTGGATACACCTTGCTAGTACCGGGTTGGACCCCCTTTTGCCTTCCGAAGTGCCTTAATCATTTGTGGCATAGATTCAACAAGGTACTGAAAGCATTCCTCAGAGAGTTTGGTCCATATTGACATGATAGCATCACACAGATGCTGCAGATTTGTCGGCTGCACATCCATGATGCCAATTTTCCATTCCACCACATCCCAAAGGTGCTCTATTGGATTGAGATCTGGTGACTGTGGAGGCCATTTGAGTCCAGTGAACTCATTGTCATGTTCAAGAAACCAGTCTGAGATGATTCATGCTTTATGACATGGCGCATTATCCTGCTGGAAGTAACCATCAGAAGATGAGTACAATGTGGTCATGAAGGGATGGACATGGTCAGCAACAATACTCAGGTAGGCTGTGGCATTTACACGATGCTCAATTGGTACTGAGGGCCCAAAGTGTGCCAAGAAAATATCCCCACACCATTACATTGTCCAATTTTGGTGAGCCTGTGTGAATTGTAACCTCAGTTTCCTGTTCTTAGTTGACAGGAGTGGCACCCGATGTGGCCTTCTGCTGCTGTAGCCCATCTGCCTCAAGGTTCAACGTGTTGTGCTTTCAGAGATGCTCTTTTGCATGCCTTGGTTGTAACAAGTGGATATTTGAGTTACTGTTGCCTTTCTATCAGCTTGAACCAGTCTGGGCATTCTCCTCTGACTTCTGGCATCAACAAGGCATTTGCACCCACAGAACTGCTGCTCACTGGATATTTTCTCTTTTTTGGACCATTCTCTGTAAACCCTAGAGATGGTAGTGCATGAAAATTCCAAGTAGATCAGCAGTTTCTGAAATACTCAGACCAGCCCGTCTGGCACCAACAACCATGCCACGTTCAAAGTCACTTAAATCACCTCTCTTCCCCATTCTGATGCTCAGTTTGAACTGCAGCAGATCGTCTTGAACATGTCTATATCCCTAAATGCATTGAGTTGCTGCCATGTGATTGGCTGATTAGAAATTTGCGTTAATGAGCAGTTGGACAGGTGTACCTAATAAAGTGGCTGGTGAGTGTAGCTATTTAATTAATTCCATTTTGTAAATGATTTTCTACAAAGGTTATTGTAAAAAATGTTTGATCGTTTTTAGGCAGTTAAGTTAAAACAAGCAAATTGACACATTTCCTGTCTCTTCGCTACACACTGCCTATGGGGATGTTAATTATTGAAGGTCTATGCTATGGCTGTGTCTCAACTACCTTTTTGTATAAAAATCCTGCTATAGTGATATAAACTAAACAGATAAATAGGATTACACAGTCTCTGGTACCTTCGTCCTTGGGACAGTCTGTGTGCGAGTGTGAGGTGTGTGTTTATGTATCAGCCAAGCTGAAGCCAACCAACAGATGGACATTTTGAATAAATAAATGGTGTGCACAACATGATTGCTTTCTCTCTCTCTCTCTCATGTACACATACATTTTCTCCTTCCCTCCCCCTGCTTCTGTGCATGGCTACATGAAGGCCTAGTCATGAGCTGACTCTGCTTTCAGAAGCCTTTTGTCTGGCTTGGCAACAGAACAGATCCAATCATGTCTGAAGGTCAAGAAGTTAAAAATCTTTGAGTTGCTTCTTGTTTCTCTCTGGAAAATGGAAAAATTGAATACAGGCTATATAAAAAGGAAACATTCTAACTCAAGGAAATTATTCTACAAGTAAACACTGACTTATTTTAATGGAGACACATGGAGTATCACGTATTCTTCAGAAATACACAAAAAGCTTAAAACCCCTTTCCTTTGGAATGTTCTTCTAGTTTGCTTGACAAACATGGTTTGATTGGAAGCATTTACTTCCTTTTTTGAATTGGGACGGCTGTGGTATGGAAAGTGAACCTTCTTACATGGTAGAGTGCTGCAGTTATTGTTGTACAACTGTAGGCATGTCTAATTTCTACAGAGGACATCCAGATTTTATTTCATTCAAACCATCCTTTGCCTTGTTGGTTATCTTTCTGAAATATATTGCCTTATCCACAGCTATTTACCTTGCGTGGCAGACAGGTCCTGAAAGTCAGTTACTGGTTCCAAACTTCTTTCACTTTAGGGTACATTTTATTTTTTATTTTCCTTCCAAAGTCAAGAAGACAAACGATATGCCTTCTTTTGTCCTCAGGTAGTCTATATGGCTTTATATTTTACAAACCTGTGCCGTCTTAATTATTTACAATGACAGGGCAATGCAACTCAGAAATCTGACATGCTACGTTGATCTACAAAGTCATTTTGGGAAATAGACTGAATATTACCAAAATACCCATTCAAAATGATTGTATTGAGTGTGTACAATCTTGATACAATACACATTTAAAATAAATCATGTGTTTTTTTAAGATCATTATGTTTTATACCTGTTTTTTTTTTGTAGGGTGTTTGGGTATTAAAAGTCCATGATTAGGTTTACATATACAATTAGATTAAGAACATCATACTAAATAGTTTAGACATTTTAAAACATCATGGTTGGAGTATAATAGGACATAATTCAGAGTCAGGCTTACAATTGTTAGAATGCATGGCTGGGATTTGTTGTGACATGAACAATCTGATGTCGATAAGACAAGTAAGTAAAATAAGATGTTTGCAGTTCACAATTTCAGAGCCTTTATTGTGACTTAGAGTACATTTTTGCAAAAAAACATGTTTGCACATTCGACAAAAACACTCAGAACACGTTTTGGAATGCACTGATGTTGTTAATGAACTCTAATCATATTGTGGGGGCATCAGAAGCATAACTAGTACAATTAGAACAACAAGCCCACCAGTGTTATGACGAAGGGTCTTATGCAGATCAGAAAGTCTTGTATTTGTTTCTAAATGAATAACACATCCCAAGCCCAGGTTCTGCTTTCAATCTGTATGGTACTGCAGAGTGAACTGATTGAGAAAATATATTTGGACGGTTTGATTTCCAGTTTTAGGATACAAACTAAAAAGAATGTGCACGTCATGAGTCCTATAATGCTTTAGTTACCTTTTTTTTTACATGCTTAAAGTAAAGTATTGTAAGCATTTGTTTAATTTTTTGCTATTTGTTACATAGTTGGGTGTTATTAAAGTCTTTTTAATCATGACATACATTATAATAGGGTTTACAATTTTATTACTATTACTATTTTACATATTGTTGTAATCTACAGTTGTAAACTAATGCAAAATGCAAAAAGAAATGTTTTTCTTTTTCAGCTTTCACAAACAAAAAAATGCCTGGTCCCACTACAAGTAGCTGTGTGGACAAGCAATGGGGTTAACAATTATTAAAGTTTGTGTGTCGGTGTGTGTGTCTGTGTGTGTGTGCCTGTGCGCAGCGCGGGGAACTGCCCAGATTAACATTCCAGGGGAATTTTAACACTCAGGGCGACAAATTTGCAACACCGTTCCCCCTTGTGCTCCTACTGTGTGCTAAACCCAGGACCCACGTTTGAGGGAGGTCATCTGGAAAGAGCAAGAAGAAAATCCCATGTTCCCTGAAAGCTGTTGGATTCCAATAAAGAGAAGACAGAGGGGTATGCATGAACGTGTGTAGTGCAAAGGAATTAGGCAGTGGTGGGAGGAAGAGATATGTGTTTCAGTGTCCCTGTTCCCACAAACTGAAACAGAGTGCCTGCCATTGTTTTGATGCAAGCAGCAGTGAGGGGAGGAGTGGATGTCAGAATATAGATGAATGCTTTTTTTAGGCAACTATTTCCACTGCTCTAAAGGCTGAAAATGTATGCTTAGACAATCAGGTTTGCTAAAGTTAATATTTTACTTTTTTGTGAATTGTATAAAGAGGTTTGGTGGTTTAAACTATGTAAAATAATTTTTAACTGGAATTTAAACATTCTAGTTAATTGATTCCAAGGGTTTCTTGAAATGGATTTCATAGTTGGGCAGTTGTTAGCACTGTTGCCATGCAGCAAAATTCAAATTTCAGCTATTGCCTTTCTGCATGTAGTTTGCATGTTCTCTCTGTGTATGTGTGGTTTTCTGTCAATGTACTCCAGCTTCATTCTACAGTCCATAAATATGCATTTAAAGTTAATTGGTCTCTCTAACTTGCTGTTATTTGTGAGTTTATCCATACATCATGGTTGTCTGTTGCAAGAGATAAGCAACAGCAGTCAGCTGAAAAACATTTTAAGGCATGCCAATAAAACAGTATTATTTGGGTAGATTAGCCCTATTTGTTGTTCAAATAAAATGTTATAATCAACAGGGACAAAAGAAAAGAAATGATAATCTTTTCTGCATATTACGATCTGAGCCCACACCCCTCAGCATCAGCAATTGTGCAGTAGAGAGTGTATAGCATTAAATTTACTTGTGGCAAATGGCCCCTCACACTGAGGGAGGGTCTACTTCTGGTTTTTATCCTGTTAAAGGGGAAATTTTCTTTCTACTGTCAACATGTGCCTGCTCAGGATAAGAGTTACCTTGATGCAATCAACAGTCCACTGTCTCTCTACATGCTTGTTCAGGAAAAGGAATTGCGGCAAAGTCAGTGACTTGTTTCAATTTGCTGTGTTTCCTTAGATAGAAAACGTTTCAGTGATGTGGCATAATAGCTTTATTGAATGTTTTATAACTCAGATGGAATTGGAGTGCATTTAAATAACAGTGATTCTCTCAAGATACCTGGATTGAATCGATTATATATTCATATGTATACTGAATCTGTTGTTCTGTCTTGTAAAGTGCCTTGAGATGATGTTTGTTGTCAGTCGGCGTTTTATAAACAGTTAAAATTCCTTGGAGCATAGATGTCTGATGACCTCACCTAGCTGAAGAACATTACTGTGATCATAAAACAGGTCAGAACAGAGAGTGCTCTTTCTTACCCTCACAACATTGTACATTCTCAACTTGAGAATATGTTGCAGCTGCAATATGGTGGAGCTAAAAAGGTCAAAGGAGTGTTCCTACCTTCTCTCTGGGATCTGTTTCAGAGATGCTGCAGGAACAAGTTTCTGAACATTGTTAAATATGTCTTATACCGTCTCCATGAACATTTTGAATTGCTGTCATTCAGCAAATAGTACCAAAAGAAGAATCACCAGACTGCAATAAAGTTTTCTGTCTCAAGCTGTTAAAGTGCTGACGTGCCATTAAGATTATGCCCTTTACATTATTTCACACTTTTATCTCGTTTTAATCGTGTTTACACTAATCTGTTTAATGAACCTGGACAAACTTATAATTGTGTTAGATAGTGTTTGCTTTACAATGAGATGATAATATTTTTGTTTTTACCAAAAAAATGCTAGAACCATAAACTGATTTGATTTATTCAAGGTATCTAATGTAAAATGCATAATTTGTGTTTTTTTTGCATGAATAATGCAAAAAATGCAACATAGTTTTGCCACTAAAATAAATGAAACCAATGATTACTATTTCAGTCTGCTTGTATAACATTGTATTCATTGACTATCACCCCCAATTATCTTATATGGCTTGTTAATAAATTAAATTTACTATAATTTGATTACCCATCTCTTCAGTGAAGCTGAAATCTGCAGATAAATGTGTTAGATGTGACCATTTGGTTTGTGTTTGTGTTAACCTTCAAAGCTTATCTTTTAGATTTTCTCATGGGAACTAGAGCAGGTGTGTGGTGGAAAACACCAGTTTCATCAGGATATCTAAATCATAAAGAGTGATGTTGTTGAACAAACAGATGAGCACTGTTCTCCCACAGTCATATCATACAGGATCATGACACAGTTAATTCTCACATTTATGAAAACACATAAGGGTGAACTTATATTGTTTATTCATTCATTTTCTCAGATGTTATGGTGTTTTTGTTTTTGAGGCTACATCAGCAAGTCACAAAGTCAGGGCTCATAGCGATCTGGTCAGATCAAATGCAAAGATACCTATACCTAGAAGACCACTTCGAAAAAAAAAAGAGTACTTACGTCAACATGAGCCAACGTACATGCAAATCCACACTCAGATACACGTGCAAGTACTACACTTAACGAATCATCCTGTTTTGAGCACAGTTGGTTCCCTTTCAAAGCTCACTCTAACAGCTGTGGTTAAATGGTTAAAACAGCAAGTTATATTGGAGTTTGTGTGGGTATTTATGAGCCTTGTTGCTGTAGCACCGAGGCTGGTGATAATATAGTGTGTGTAAGGCTGTTGGTCACAGGGATCCTGCAGTGGCTCCTGTGTGACATAGAAAAGAGTGACACGTCAGTGATGAAAACATTATATTGTTTTAGTTGGCCATTCAGAATTTTTGTTTGATTGTTAAATGTATTTTAGTGTACGGTGCAAGGTAGAACAAGAGTTAAGTCGATAGATATAAATAAAACTTGTAAAAATACTATTCAAGCTTCAAATTTAATCTTATTTACCTCTCTGTTTTACAGGCTGGGAGAGAGAAAGAGTATACACTAATATACCCATGCGCACTTACGCACCTGTCCAAACATGGGCTGTGTCAGAGCAGTGTATGCACACTGCATGACTGATGGGACATTCATTACCTGGCCCAGACAGTGAACTAGAGAAAAGCAAACTGTGAGTGGAGTTCTCTGAACTCTTTTAGTCATTTCTTAGAATTTGGTTTTATTCTTGAACAGCAAATATGTGGTCACCTTTTTTCATGGTATGATGTCTTAAAACTATAAATGAATTTAAGAAAAAGCAGTCAGACTTGCAATAATGCATCAAACAGTGAATTCAAATCTTCAGAAAAAATATAATGGGCAAATTAGACTTAATAATTTTGGATTAAATTCTTCCTTTATGTCTTGAGCTTTTCTTCATTTGTTTCACATTTGAACCTAAAACCTTTTGCAAATTGAAATCATGAAACGTGTGTCATGCATTTGGTTTTAACTCCTGTTACTCTGGTACCCCTCAATATAATACAGTGCATCCTGTTGCCTTCTGAAGTAATCTGATTAGTAAACAGAATGCATCTTTGTGAAATTTAATTGCAGTATCAATGTAACTGTTCTGTGAAGGCCTCAAAGGTTTCGGGAGGGTTAGGGATAAAGTTGTGGAGAAGTTTAAAGGGGGGTTGGGTTAACCAAAAACCAATCAAGCTTTGAACATCTCATGGAGCACTGTTCAATCCATCATCAAAAAATGGAAAGAGAATGGCACAACTGCAAACTTACAAAGATCAGGTGGTCCACCTAAACTGACAGGCTGTCTGACAGAAAGGTGAGCAGTAATCAGAGAGGTAGGGAGGGAATAAACTCTCTCGTGCACACCAGATACACATGCACATCTGCACCTCCCCACAAAGCTCATTTTTTATGATCGTGTACGTGGTGTCAGACAATAAACTGTTCGGTGGGAAGAAATCTTCACATCAAACTGTTTTATATGTGACTCCAAGCTGATAAGGGTTGAGCCTGCGCCACACTGACAGATGTGTGGTGGATGGAGAAGGAATGGAGCTAAGCGCCCAACTAGCTCATCAAACTTGCTACTATATGTTCGGAACTATTCAAAATGTTTCTCATTGTCACTCACCTTCATGTCCTTCACTAGTGTATTGTATTCCCCTGCTTCATCCCTAGTCTAAGTTAATGGCCTTCTATACCTAAATATGTCTTCTTTTCTTGAGTTTTACTAAAGCTACAAGGCAAATCAGCTCTTCGTCCTCGTCCAATGGCACCATGGCAGAAAGTGTTGGAAATGTAGGAATTTGTCACAAGAAATTTAGGAAATTTGTCTATGAAATCTCCAACATCTGTGGAAAGTCCACATGTAGTCCACGGTACACAAACAGTATGCCAGACTCTGTGGGAGCCTTTGGAGTCACCAGTTAATCAAACTTGCATGGTTGTGTTCAGAGGGAGGAAGCCTGAATTGCCTGAGTGAACCTCCAATCCATACTCTGGGGGACCAGACTATAAAGATCTTCACAGCTGAGCTCCAAACCTGTTTGCCTTTGAAACAATAGGACTAACTTTCACACAACCATTATCCTGCATTATGCTGTGATCAAATACGGATATAATTTACACAGCAGGCGTTAAGGTTTAATTTCATGTTTTAAATTTGAGAAATACATTAAAGACATTCACTTGCTCATGTTATTTGGGCAGCCCTCTCTTGCATGAACTAAACTGTTGGTGTGACAGCGACTTGGGAGACTGCTGTACTCATTCTACAAATATGTAGCTTCTCAGGCTTTTCACAAAAAAAAAAAAACAATTATAAATGGTGAGGACAAAAACATATCAGTGAGGGGGAAATTTAATATTTCTTTTCACAGCCAGATAGAAGCAGCTAAATTAAAGAGGCCTGCTTCATTGACCAGCAAAGTGAAATTACTTATAGCATGTATATTATGTAATACGTATAGCAAATAAATAATATGATAGCTTTACACATTACCTGTCAATATTTCAGCATATTTGTCTAAGGATAAAATGTAATTTTACCAAATACCAATTATGAAACAGGGATGCTGGCAAGAACTGGGCTGCCCTTGATTGAGTTATCAATAATGCTTTAGCTCTTGCTAACATTATCATTATGTCATTAATTCACCATGCTTGTTCTTATTGATTCATGCAGTGCAAAAGACAAACAAATGTTTTTAGGCATGTAGGCTAAGTGAATGCAACTCCAACAGTTCCAACAGAGGTGCAAGCTCAGAAAAGGGCCAGATAAGCTTCTCAGGGAACTGCATCAATCATGTTTAATTTCCTTTTCTTACATTTAATCACTCAACCATTTCTGTACACTGTAATTAAGACATAAATAAAAGTATATGTATATATAAATTTATTTTCCTTAAAAAATGCAGTCTTGCGAATAATAACTATGTGCTTTTATGCTAGTTTAGGCCTTTAATTCTTGCTTGTACTATATTTTAATTAGCCTCAGAACCTTAGCAGTGATGTACCCTTTGATCTTCACAGACACAACAAAAACCTCTTGCTTGTATGGTTAACTGTTAGCATTTTTCTCCTAGTACTTTTAAAAGGTCTCCCCACTTAGTATACCAAAGAATGTCATATGATAGTCTGAGAATGACTTCAGGGTCATGCTAGTTCAACCAGAGTCTCAATTTTCCACCTGTTACCTTCTGCAGGTAAGATGTTAAAAACCTCTAACAACCACTGAAATGTCAATCACATCCCTGACTGGTCCTTGTGCTGTTCCTTTTACACCGTCAGAACATATAGGCAATAGAAAAGCTGACATAAAATAAAGGTTAACTTTAAGACTATAGTGTAACAAAGACAAAAGTCCGGGTTGGATCCATGGGAGTTTACCTGTGTTAAACTCAGCCTAGAATTTGAAGAGCAGATGGCTTTAAGCATGTTCAATTTCTACTTTTGAAAGTGATTTGTATTTTCCTCCTCTTTGTGTGAAAGATTTGACTTTCCATGCTTTGTATCTGAATGGAGTTAAGCTACATTCCTTCTTCTGTTTACATGGGGATTGTGAGCCATGTGTCCATAATTGTTTTGGGCTTTGGGGTTTTTGTCTCTGCTGTGGTTTCGTCTTACAATATCACCACTAATGACTTTAACTTTGGTAGAAGAGTGTGATTAGGTGTTGAAATTGCTCTTAGAGATTTGCAAATGGATCCCAGAGATATTTAGAGGCAATCTCCACAGATTTAACTGTGGAGAAACTTTAAAAAGTATTGTTATTAACTATAACACAATGTGCTGCAATTACAAAAAAAAAAACATGAAAACGGAATAACAAATGGCATTGTGTTTTTTTATATTTTTTAATATGCATCCTCTGATATACAGTTTTGCTAAGGGGTAAATATGTGTTTTGACCATTGGTTTAATGATTTTATTAGTCTGAAACTATTTCACATGGTTGGTTAAGCGAAAATTATGCAGCCTAGAGTCCTGAAACAAATGCAATAAAACCCAGGAACATGACTCTTGTAGAAACAAGCATGTGATAACCAGTTCATGAGTCCTGTGAACTGGTTTACATCCTGGTACTCATTAAAGCCAGGAATTTAAAAGAAGATTTTGTGGTTGTTTAAGCAGGGGGCCCCTGTGGAACTGCCTGATTACAACGCTGTTTTTCAACAAGCTGGTTAACGCAACACTTATTTTAGAGTATGTGTTTACTTGTGGTGAGCAAAATAAAACAGCTCTATTCAGTCTATCCTACATTAAAAAAAAAAAAAAAAAAACACCTGGAATTTAACCTGTACACCGAGCTGGTGCCTATGTCCAGCAGTCTACGGGCGAGAGGCGGGGTACAACCTGGACAGGTCGCCAGTCCCCTGGTGTAACAATGTGCATATATTTTATTTGAGCAGATCTTTAAAAATAAAGTTATATAAGTCTACCAGCCATTTAAGTTAAATTCCGGCTGATTTTAAAAATATAATAATTCAACAAAAGACACCTTCATGAGGACCACAAAATTGAGGCCAGCCCTGGGGTCGGGACTCGTCGGAGACCACCTGGTGGCTGGGTTGAGCCCGAATGAGAGACGTGAGGCCATCCCCCAGTGGGCCCACCACCTGCAGGGGGAACCATGAGGGACCGTTGCAAAGAGGATTGGACAGCGGACTAAGGTGGAGACCTTGGCGGCCCGATCTCCAGATGCTTAGTCTGGCTCTAGGGATGTGGAATGTCACCTCGCTGGGGGGGAAGGAGCCTGAGCTTGTGCAGGAGGTTGAGAGATATTGACTAGAAATAGTCAGGCTCACCTCCACGCACAGCCTGGGCTCTGGAAACTATCTCCTTGAGACGGGCTGGAGTAGCTCATGGGGAGAGGTGGTGGGCTGGGTTGGGTTTGCTTGTTGCCCCCCAGCTCAGCCGTCTCATGTTGAGGTTTACTCTAGTGGATGAGAGGGTTGCCTTCCTGCGCCTGTGGGTGGGGAAAGGTCTCTGACTGTCGTTTTGGCCTACGGGCCGAGCGGTAGTACGGAGTACCCAGCCTTCGTGGCGTACCTGTCGGGGGTGCTGCATAGTGCCCCTCCCGAGGACTCCATTATTCTGCGGGGGGACTTCAATGCCCACTTGGGAAAT
Organism: Girardinichthys multiradiatus; assembly: GCF_021462225.1. Classification (NCBI taxonomy): domain Eukaryota; kingdom Metazoa; phylum Chordata; class Actinopteri; order Cyprinodontiformes; family Goodeidae; genus Girardinichthys; species Girardinichthys multiradiatus. Next base: position 20,541,908 of record NC_061802.1, on the reverse strand, counting down.
GACAGTGAAAACTGGAGAGGCGTGACTGGGAGGAATGGCCTCCTCGATCTGAATCCAAGTGGGGCTTGTTATTGGACTTCTGTGCTAGTCACGGATTGTCCATAATGAACACCATGTTCAAGCATAAGGGTGTTCATCAGTGCACTTGGCATCAGGATACCCTAGGCAGGAGGTTGATGATCGACTTTGTTGTCGTATCGTCAGACCTTTGGGCGCATGTTTTGGACACTCGGGTGAAGAGAGGGGCTGAGCTGTCCACTAATCACCACTTGGTGGTGAGTTGGATCCGCTGGAAGAGAAGAAAGCCAGACAGACTTGGCAGGCCCAAGCACATAGTAATGGTCTGCTGGGAACGTCTGGCAGAGCTCTCGGCCAGGGATGTATTCCACTCCAACCTCTGGGAGAGCTTTGTCCAGATTCCAGGGTATGTTGGAGACATACAGTCCGAGTGGACCATGTTCGCCGCATCTATTGTCGATGCTGCGGTGCCTGTCGTGGCAGCAATCCCCGAATCCGGTGGTGGACACCGGCAGTAAGGGATGGTGTCAAGCTGAAAAAGGAGTCCTTTCAGCTGTGATTGGCTTGTGGGACTCCTGAGGCAGCTGACGGGTAATGTGAGGCCAAGCGTACCATGTCTCAGGCTGTGGCAGAGGCAAAAACCTGGGCCTTGGAGGAGTTCTGTGAGGCCATGAAGAAGGACTGCCGGTTGGCCTCGAAGTGATTCTGGCAAACAGTCCAGCGCCGCAGGAGGGGAAAGCATTGCTTTGCCATCAATGTTTACAGTATGGGTGCGGAGCTGCTGGCCTCAACTGGAGACATTATCAGACGGTGAAAGGAGTACTTCAAGTATCTACTCAATCCTGCCGTCACTGATTTCCTGGTGGAAGCAGAGGCTGGAGACTCGGGGTTGGACTCTTTCATCACACAGGCCAGAGTCACCAAGGTGGTTAAAAAGCTCTATGGTGGCAGGGCTCCGGGGGTAGATGAGATCTGCCCTGTGTACCTCAAGTCTCTGGATGTTGTGGGGCTGTCATGATTGACACTCCTCTTCAACATTGTATGGCTGTCTGGAACAGTGCCTCTGGACTGGCAGACTGGGGTGGTGGTCCCCCTTTGTACTATTTGTTAAATCCCCCTCCACACTCCTCAGCCTCCCTGATAAGGCCTACGTGAGGGTATTGGAGAGGAGAGTCCGGCCAATAGTCGAATATCGGCTTCAGGTGGAGCAGTGTGGTTTTCGTCCCGGCCGTGGAACGCTGGACCAGCTCTACACCCTCTGCAGGGTACTCGAGGGTTCATGGGAGTTTGCCCTACCAGTCCACATGTGTTTTGTGGACCTGGAGAATGCATTTGACTGTGTCCCTCGTGGTGCCCTGTGGGTGGTGCTCCAGGAGTATGGAGTCGGGGGGCCATAATTAGGGGCCATCCGGTCTCTGAACAAGCGGAGCAGGAGTTTGGTCCGCATTGCCGGACTTGTTCCCGGTGCATGTTGGACAGTAGTATTTTGGGGTTGTTTTGTTGTCTGACAAGTAGGCATATCTTATATATATATATATCTTGGGGTCTTGTTCATGAGTGAGGGGAAAAATGGAGCAGGAGATCGACAGAGGGATTGGTGCAGCTGCCGCAGTAATGGGGACCCTGTGCCGGTCCGTTGTGGTCAAGAGAGAGCAGAGCCAAAAAGTGAAGCTCTTGATTTACCGGTCGCTGCTCCTCTGCATCGAGAGGAGCCAGTTGAGGTGGCTCAGGCATCTATACCGTATGCCTCCTGGACGCCGTCTTCGGGAGGGTTTCCAGTCTTGTCCCACTGGGAGGATGCCCAGGGGACAGTCTGGGCCTCAGCGACCCAGTCCCAGATGAAGCGGAAGACGACAAGTACAAGTTATTCAACAAAATTTGGTAAATTCAAACTAATCTGAGTAAGATACTTTTACTCAAACAATTAAATTAGCTAGCTTCTAAATATTCTAGTTCCTTCTAACCGAAACTTTAGGTACAACAGACGATATTTGTCGGTATGTATTTCATTATCAAATGAACATACAAAATATCTGCGTAATCATCAACAGTTTGTAAACAGCAGGATAAAGGCGTGGGCTTGAAATTTCTCAAACTTTCCTCAAGTTTAAGACAATATTGCTGGTAAGTTTGACTTTAGCATTGGTGCTAAACTAGTACTAGTACTCGTACATATTCTTGCTCTAAAACAGAAACTTTCTCAACCACAAGTCTTATGGTTCTTAATTTTCATTAATTCTATGTATTCTTTATTGTACAACCTATATAAACATATGAGCCTTGCAATTCTCTGCTGTAAACTATATATGATAAAAGACCAATGAAAAAGGTTGACTGCATTTTTTATTTAGATTACGGATAATTGAAATGCAAGTAGGATGTGTCAAGATGGCGCCGACGATGGCAGCCTCGAAGCTTCGCTCTCTCTTTGTTTTTGTATTTTGTGTGTTTTTATGTTTTTCGAGCCACAGTTCTGTGGTGTCGGGCCACAATCCTGTGGTCTCATTCAGTAGAGAGGAACTTCTCAACATCAGAGAGTCCTCTCTTGGGTTTTTTTCACCATCTTTCATTGATCTGAGGTTCACTGAGCTCCTGGTGAGTGGAGCTGCGGCTCTATATGGGATTCTGCGCCGAAAATGGCGGAGGGGAAAACGGCGGAGGGGAAAGCGTGCTTGCGCGCTGGTAAAGCTCCGCAAAAGAGGACTTCGCACACCACTGCCTTCAATCCACCTGGCAAATGTCCGCTCTCTCAACAACAAGATGGACGAGCTGCTTCTTCTCACCGGTAAAAACACGGATCTCCGCGGATCAGCGGTTCTCTGCTTTACCGAGACATGGCTGAGTGAAAACATCCCGGACCGCGCACTGCTGTTGCCGGACTTCCACCTGATCAGAGCGGATCGCAGCGCGGAGCTATTGGGGAAGAAGCGAGGTGGTGGAATCTCCTTTTATATAAATGAAAGTTGGTGCAGAGACGTAAAAGTGCTGGGAAAAACACGTAGCCCGGATATGGATTTTCCATAATCTGTAAGCCGTTTTACTCACCGAGAGAGTTTTCCTCGTTTATAATAATTGGCTCATATTTTCCACTGCATGGCTGCACTTCTGCCGTGGAAAAACATCTTGCTGAGCTGATTACAGACCTGGAGAAAAAATACACGGACTCTTTCATCATAATACTGGGAGATTTTAACAGCGCAAACCTCTCAAATGAACTCCCCAAATACAGACAGCATATTAAGTGTCCCACCAGAGACAAAAACACACTGGACCATTGTTACACAGCTTTAAAGGACTCATATCATGCTGTTACCAGGCCTGCTCTGGGTTTTTCGGATCATTATCTAATCCACCTCATCCCAACCTACAGACAGAGACTAAGAGCTTCCAAACCCAAGGTTCACACTGTTAAGAAGTGGACTGAGGAATCAAAGCAGATGCTACAGGCCTGCTTTGAATGCACAGACTGGACTGGTTTTGAAACCTCAGCCACTGACCTAAACCAACTAACTGATGCAGTGACATCATACATCAGTTTATGTGAGGACATGTGTGTGCAGACCAAGACCTTCTGCACCTTTGGGAATAACAAGCCATGGTTTACTCCACACCTCAGGAATCTGCGCAGGGAAAAGGAAGAAGCTCACAGCAGTGGAGATTGGGCGCGGTACAAGCAGGCCAGGAACAAACTAATAAAAGAGATCAAAGCAGCTAAGAGAAGCTATAGTGAGAAGCTTAAGAACAGCCTTTCTACTGGTGACACTTCAGCTGTATGGACTGGTCTGAGAAACCTGACTGCCTACAAGAGCCCCTCCACCCATCCTGAACAGAGTCGTCTCCTGGCCGACCGTCTGAATGGCTTCTACTGCAGCCATGACAAGAAGCCATTACAACCTCAAATCATCCCCTCTACATCCCATTCAGGAACAAGTTCCTCCCATAAAGCAACCAACCCCCCACCATCAGATCCTCTGCCTGCACTAAAGATCTCCGAGGAAGAGGTAAACAGGCTCTTTCAGCGCATGAAAACAGAAAGCTGGAGGACCTGATAACGTCTCCCCATCATGTCTAAAAGCCTGCGCACATCAACTTGCTCCGATCTTCACAAGGATCTTCAACAAGTCACTGGAGAAATGTGAGGTCCCCTCCTGCCTCAAACGATCCACCATCATCCCGATTTCCAAGAAACCCACCATCGTAGGATTAAATGACTACAGGCCTGTAGCCCTGACGTCCTGTGCCCTGTGGTCATGAAATCCTTTGAGCAGCTGGTGCTGAAGCACCTGAAAGACATCACAGGCCCCCTGCTGGACCCCCTGCAATTTGCTTACCAAGCAAACAGGTCGGTAGATGATTCTGTTAACTTAAGTCTACACTTCATCCTGCAACACCTCAACCACCCAGGGACGTACGCCAGGATCCTGTTTGTAGACTTCAGCTTGGCCTTCAACACTATCATACCAGACATCCTCCACCAGAAGCTCACACAGCTCAACGTCCCAGCCTCCACCTGTCAGTGGATCAACAACTTCCTGACAGACCGACAGCAGCAGGTGAGACTGGGGAGCCTCTTCTCCTGCAGCAGATCTATAAGTACTGGTGCCCCTCAGGGGTGTGTTCTATCCCCACTCCTCTTCTCTCTGTACACAAATGACTGCACCTCATCGGACTTGTCCGTGAAACTCCTTAAGTTTGCAGACGACACCACTGTCATTGGACTGATCCAGGACGGTGATGAGTCGGCATGCAGACAGCAGGTGGATCGGCTGGTACACTGGTGCGGTCAGAACTACCTTGAACTGAACCCACTCAAGTCTGTGGAAATGGTGGTGGACCTTTGGAGAATACCACCCCCATACACCCCCCTCACCATCCTCAACAACACTGTATCGGCCGTGGACCACTTCAGGTTCTTAGAAACCACCATCTCTGAGGACCTGAGATGGTCTTCGCACATAGACACTGTTCAAAAGAAGGCCCAGCAGAGACTGTACTTCCTGAGGCAACTCAAGAAGTTCAACCTTCCACAGGAGCTGTTGGTCATCTTCTACACTGTCATCATTCAGTCTGTCCTGTCTTCATCCATCTCAGTGTGGTTTGGCTCATCCACAAAACAGGACAGGTCCAGACTGCAACGAATAATCAGAAATGCAGAGAGAATAATCAGAGCTGACCTTCCCTCCATCCAGGACTTATACAGGTCTAGGGTCAAGAAAAGAGCTGCCAAAATCTCTTCAGACCCCACACACCCTGCACATAAACTGTTCAGAGTTTTACCTTCAGGCCGCCGCTACAGAGCACTGTTCACTAAAACCAGCCGCCACAAAGACAGTTTCTTCCCCCAGGCTGTTTCTCTGATGAACATTCAATAAAGTACAGAACAACAGAATACAGATGTTTCAAATGCACCTTTTATATTAGATATGTGTATATTGTACATTGTAAATTGTAAATTTGTATATTCTATAATGCAAAAACAGAACAAAAGAGCAAAGTGTACCGGAGTCCAATTCCTTGTTTGTATGTACGAACTTGGCAATAAAGCTGATTCTGATTCTGATTCTGAAACATTTTTCACTTTGCTAGAATTTATTTATTATTAAATATTACATATATAAACAACATTTGAATTATTTTACTGGTCAACATTTAATTAAATTCCTTTATTTAGTGTACATGACTTCTCTACAAAGAGATCTAACGTTTCTTTTGTTATTTTCAAACTCCTAGACAACATCTTGAGCCATTTGCACTCAAGAACATAACATCAGGTTCAAGTAGCTTATTGTTAATGAATACTATATTAACTTGCTTTCTTTCCAAAGGGTCATTGCATAAGTATAATTTCCGTCTCATTTTGGATATTTTATGGAGTAACCACTCTCTTAAAGACCTACCTTTGGAACACTAAAACTGTGACACTGCTTCATCTGATACTCTACAAAGGCCATTACTCCCTAACCTCTTTTCCATTAACATGCAGTTAGTCATACATGTTTATGGCCATTTAAGAACTCAGAGACCACATACCTTTTCTGGCAAGAAAAGGGCCCTAAAACATGAGTCCAGACATGCTTTAGTCTCCTCTGAGTTTTATGCTGTAATAAAACATGTTTACATGCTTTTTGCCTGCTTGGCCCCCAAGGGCACTTGGGTATGGAGGTTATCATGGAGCCACCATCTGACTCAATCTTCAAAAGAGTTTGATTTCTTTTTTATTTTCTGGCTTGAGGGACTGTTGATTTATTACATTTTTACTGTCTGTGATTATGTTTTGCTGAAGTATTTGTTGTGTGAGAATCTTAAAATGGGAAACTGAAAGGGTATCTGAGATTTGTCTTTTGCCCTTTCCAGAACAGCTTTGGAAGATAATTTGTGGATTTAGTTGGGAGTGAAAGGAACACCTTGAACTCTCTTGACTCCTTCAAAAGAAAACTAAGTAGTTTTGTAAGGGTGACACAAATAAAATACTCCAAGGCTGTAAACAAAACAATTTTACACATTACATTAAACTACTATTCATTCCTTCAAAGGCTTATAGCACCTAACTTGTAGAGCAAACTCTTGTCTATTTGTTAATCTTTGTAATTTGTCTTTGTTGTTCATTATTTATTTCATTCTTTTTCTTTTGCTTTTCAGTCTCTTTCTTTTTCTCCCATATCCTCCTTTTGCCCCAATGCCCATCACTGTCATTAACTAATGGTTGGCTTTTGGTTTTAATAGTGCCCTTGTTTTAATCAGGGATTTTGGAGGGAGCACAAAGGTTCCTCTGCATGGCTGGGTCCATCTGTAGCGTGGCATAATGAGATTTTTACGCTAAATTAAATAATCATTCTTTGCCAGCAAAAGCGGGCCAAGACCTGCTTTCTAATTGGACAAAAAAAGAGAAAAGCAGGAGCAACAGTGACACAAAACAAGGTGCTCAACATTAACCTTATCATCTTCAAGATTTTCCACTTTTTTGTTCCGGCAAATTCACCCAGTCCTCTTTGGCCCCAGATTCTTCCTTGATTCTTTGTATAATTTATTTAGTCCCAACTCTTATATGTTAACTAAAGTTTACAAAAGGTTTACATAAGTACAAAATAAGTGTTTTCTGATATGATAAAATTATTATTTTGTTATGGGGCTTATTGATGAACAACAGTAAATTATGTTACTAAGTCAGCAATTTACAAATGAAAATGAAAAGGCATGATATTTCTCGTAAAGGTAAAGATTGTCTCACAAAATTTTATCCAGCTGCTGTCAGCATGGGACTTCATCTGGTGAACTAGGTCTAAGCTACAGTTATGAGTCCAGATGGTAATGGAGATTGTTTTAAGCTGCAGCCTGTTATATATGTTTGAGAATCAAACCTTTATGGAACTAAACCTGACAAACCTCTTCAGAACATCTAAAACAGGAGGATGATTTAAGGAGTTTATTAACAGATGAGGAACACTCCCGACATCAACTCTCCACTCCTCAATAAACGTCTGAAAAACATCTAAAAGGGTGCGTTATCTGCAGGGCACGATGCACTAAATAATCCTTAATAAATCTTTTTGTATTACCCACTGAGATTTCTTCTCGTGTTTGAGACTCTTTGTTGCTGCAGGATCAAGCAGTGAGCGGAGAGGGAGTGAATTAAAGGTAGCTGAGAAATTCCTGAAAGTAGAAATGTGAACCTTAGTGATGGAGTTCCACCAGGATTATTTCTGGGTTTGAGGACTGTTTCCTCCAAAGATGGCACAAATTCCACATTAAAGGATTTGATCTAGGCTTGCAGAGTTATACAGGGAAAGACATTTAGGAATTCCAGTATCTGTACTCTGAAAACAAGATTAATGACAAAGGCCGAATTGAGATCCAGTAGCTTAGTGGTTAGCCAGGCTAGCGTCATGTACATAGAGAGAAAAAGGAAACAGAGGACTTACAAGATGCAGAGAACGGAGCAAGGGGTTAGATTTAAGAGCACAATGTTGGCTTGGCCCGGCAAGGGTTAAGCAAGGTACATAATTTTGAAGGCAGAAACTTTGTCAAACACTTGTTCATGGACATGAAATTGCTGAAACTCAAGGTAAAACAGAAAATCTGGCACAAGAGAAGAAGCTGAGTAAAGTATACATCCATAATCAATACATTTAAATATTATTGAAAAGTTAATTTATTTTGGTAACTTAATTCACTATGTGAAAACATTATATAGATTAATTACACACAGACTGATGTTTTGAAGCCTTTTTAATTCTGTTAATAATAAAGATTTTCCACAGCAATGAAAACACGACATTCAAGATTAGAATATAGACCAAAAAACATTTTTAATATTGAAATGTAAGTTTATTGAATAGTGTGTTCAATACTTGCTTGAAGGTTGTTATTTCAAATGATACTTTTAATATAACAAATGAGCCTCAATGGAATGCATATTATGATTTATTGAATATGACTGTAGATCAGGGCCATACAGAGACCACTAAAGAGGCAGGTGCTCAAAGTAGAAAAAGGGCACATATAACTAGATTCTAGGGCGGAATATTAGCAAGAATCTCTCACAGTTTTACAGTTCAATGTACAACCACGTTCTACAAAATAGTAAACAATGATATACAGTTGAATCAAATCTAGGGAAAACTATAATATAGAACACAACACCATGCATATGTCTACTAAATATTTTATTGTGAACAGAATTTCACCCTGCAGGACTCCTTTCATAATAGGGAAGCAGTGAGATATTCAAACCTGCATGTGAGCAAATTATGTAGATTAGAGCTAGACCACCAAACGTATTTTGTCTTTAAAATTATAGATACAGGGGCACAATACAGCCTTTTAGTACACTGTAGTAAAGGCCCTAATAAAAAAAACCAGCCTGGATGTTCTGTTCTTACAGAGGAAGATGGTCCATTCAGAACAGCACAGGTGCATCAAACTTTAACCTGGAACTGCAATCAATAACATGAAAGTTGACATATCACTAAGGTCATATGGTTGATATACAGTATATTACCTTTGTGTTACATATCACCATGTGAAAATATAAAACCTACTGACTGCCAACTGACCACCAAACTGTAGGTTATACCTCTTCTATTTGTGTGTGTTTGTGTTTTGTGATTACTAATGTACATTTTCTTCTCTCCTTCTTTTTCTTCTTTGTCGGTTCTCTCTTTTCCTCATTGTTTCATCCTCCCTGTGTAGACTGTAGCTCAGTGTCTACTGTTACTTCTGTCTCCATCTCATCAGATCTGTCACTTTCCTTTTAGAGGCAAGAAGTTAGATATCAATTAATCTATATTCAACTACAGTACATCTCAACATAATGAATAACTTAAACTGGTTGCTTGTCAAATTCTATTTAATTCATGTGTAGTAACAGCTATATGTTGACTCTTTAAAAACCTTAAAAACTCCTACCTATTATACTCTTTCTAACCCAGTTGGTTAACAATCCACTGCCATTTGTTGTTTTAAGCTGCTCATTAATTGTTTGTTTCAGACATCTTTCTTTACAAAGCATCTTTGAACTAAAACAAACCCACTATGAATGATAATCTAAAAAACATTTTTAAATGCACTATCCATTTTTTTTTTCTTGTATGTAAACAAAAAATGATTATTCAGTCAATAGCTCAGCATAACAGAGGTCATTTGAGAAAAAATGAGACATTGAGAGCCTCTGTGGGTTATATTATAGGGATTTGTGTTCTAGGGTCTAGGTCGTGGTTTTTTTTTTTTTTTTTGCTAATCACATGCTTCCACATGACAGGAGCACTTTGATTGGTCAATACATACATGCATTATCTGTCTAGAACTATAATCCATCAGAACTATATTTTCAGCTATTTTTATTTTTCAGTTCAAATAATTAGGGGAAAACTCTAGATCGCTGCTTGTTATTCTCATACTTCTGGTTGTGTATTTACGAAGCATTGTTTGCTTCATCAGCCTCTGTATGAGACAGTGATAAATGATCACATTATTCAAACTTATACCTTTCTTTTCACAGTTTTTACAAAATCAAGTAGTGCAGCTTAAATATATAAATGTATTCAGAGACACAGACATTATTTATTCGATGTACTGACAACACAAGAAGTTTAAAATTCAACCACTTGTAACCACTTGTAACTACAATTTTAGTTGAGGAAAGAAATTCTAACAGAGAAATTTAATATAATCTACAAAATGATTTGTTAGTGACAGACTATTTACTTCATTCCAACTTCTGAGAGCTGACTGATGGAAGAATAACTGCATTTTCTTTGGCCTCCATAAATGTTAAGTATAATTAAATTGCAGCATCAATGCATCTCATCATCACACATCTCCTAAAAGTATCTATTTTACCAATATTGTAGTAATACTATAATATTATGGTGAGTAACAGCTGTTGTTAATGCAAACAGGAAGAGGTTTTTTAGCCTCCTACAACACCAACAACAAACTACAGTCAGAGTGATAAAACCTGGTCTGACAAAAATAGCTTATCCTCAGTTCTCAGACAAAGTTGTCTTGTTGTCTGACAAGTACCAATATATATATATATTTATACTTGATACTTGATCAAGTATCTTGGGGTCTTGTTGATAAGTGAGGGGAGAATGGAGCGGGAGACCGACAGATGAATCGCTGCGGCTGCTGCAGTAATGGGGACCCTATGCTGGTCCGTTGTGGTGAAGAGAGAGCTGAGCCAAAAAGCAAAACTCTCTATTTACCGGTCGGTCTACGTTCCTACCCTCACCTATGGCCATGAATTTTGGGTCATGACCAAAAGAACGAGATCCCGGATACAACCGGCTAAAAAGAGCTTCTACCGTAGGGTGGCTGGGCACCCCCTAAGAGATAGGGGGAGGAGCTCGGCCATCTGGGAGGAGCTTGGAGTAGAACCGCTGCTCCTCCACATCGAGAGGAGCCAGTTGAGGTGGCTCGGGCATCTATACCGGATGCCTCCTTGTCGCCTTCCTCGGGAGGTGTTCCAGGCACGTCCCACCAGGAGGAGCCCCAGGCTGGAGGAACTGTCTCTCGCCTGGCCTGGGAACACCTTGGGCTCTCCTCGAAGGAGCTGGAGGAGGTGTCTGGACAGACAGAAGGTTGGGAGAAAGCCTTCATCCACAGAAGATCTGCGGTTAGTTCTCCAAGATGTTTAAACCAGCTGAGTTCCTTCAAAAACTGTGTGCAAGGGTACCTAGAAGAATTGATGCTGTTTTGAAGCCAAAGGGTGGTCTCATATATATATGACATTTTGAGAAAGAAAGAAAATAGCTTTTCCTAACTTACTGGTACTTTAACAGTTGCCTTGTTGTGAGGGCCTTATGTTACAGAGGGGGCAATCCACAGTGCCCTCTTTAGCCTTAGTTTTGAGGGATAGGTGTTACGAGAAGTGCTGGGTTATATAATGCAATACATGGCTTGCCATGAAGTGAAGGTTTGTACAATTATACGAGTACTTCCTTTCAGTTTTACCAGCCAGTTAGGCATATATAGCAGTAACTGAATTGCAATCATAACATGCCATGTCATGCAATAGTGGGAATCAAAGCACTAAGGTTGACTGCTTACCAAGATGCATTGATTTGACATGTTTTAATTTGCTTTACAACCAGAAGGCAGCCTCTAGGACATACTTCCACTGCATATCAGTTGAGGTTCATACGTCTTTACAAAGTACATGTCATTCTGATTACAGACATTTGAACAAAAGTTGTCAACCAGGGTGATTTCGTTTTATGAAAACGTTCACTGATGTGCACTGCATTTGTCAAGCTGGAAAGTAAAGGTTTAGATTTAGGAGCGTCTCTGCATTCCATTTCTAAACTGTGGTTATAAATGAGATGAAATGTTAAGTGTAGTTGGCGCTTTTATTTAAACATACAAAAAGGTGGGTGGGCATTCTCTAGGAATGCTTTATTGATATAAGAAGTCAAGCTATGCAGGATATTTCAAGGAGGTACAGTATTTGTAACTACTGTTTACACTTTTATGTTGCAGCTGTAATCAGCAACATAAAGCAACCACATCACCATATATAGTAGACATCTTTGAATCTTTGATCATGTTTACTAAGAGTTGCAGCCATTTTAACAAGACAGTAGATGTAACTAGATTTGAAATTTGAAAACTTATGACTTACTTGTTTTGCATCTGGCAGCACGACTGTTACTAGAGCGATGCCACAGAGACTTTTTTACAAGAAATAAATGTAATTTAATTTTATGTGTACTTACTAGTCACAATTACAAACTGGGATTATTAAACAGAGGAATCACCGAGACAGTGATTGTGTAGTTACAAAATAGCACAAGAACAACTGGAGGAATTACGTGATTCAGCACTCAACCATGCTCTCATCTTCTCTTATCAATTCATGTCAGATTAATCTCTGTTTCTGTTGCTGCCACATGTACAGTTTATTGTTTCTGGACATCGACACAGTTCTTATCCTGCTGGACGTAAAAGGGTTGTGTGCTTTACTGACACACCAAGTAATTCTCTGTATCGATGTACAAAATGTCTGGCAACCTAGGCACTAAAAATTTGGACTGAACTTGTTATATGAGGATCAGGCATGGGTGTAATTAATTAATTAAATTTCTAATTTTATTTGAAAATGGCCTATCTTCCTTCATTAACTGTATGTTTAACATTAATAATGTAATTCCAAAAGAGATGTCATTTAACATGTTACCCTGTAACCCTGTGCAATTACTGTACCTTTGTGCAGTGAAATGTAACATTTGGTACTGAGAGCTGATTCGCTGTTGCACAAAGTCTACCGTCTACTTTTAGCAAGAAAAGAGATAACAGTGCATTAAGTGTCAAATCCTGGTCAGCCAAGAACAGAATCACAGATTAAATACATTGAAGACCAAAGTGCATACAAAAGACAGAGACACACAAAAGGTAATGGATAATGATGCAAAGTTAGAGAGCCTTCTGTCTTTAACCATCTTTCCTCCCTCTATCCTTCTCCCTTTAGCTTTTCCTGGGCCCCTCATCCTTCTTGCCTTGTGAACACCTTGTGTCTTCTCCAGGTGATGGATGCCTCTTCCCTTGTGCAACGTCTGAGTTTAGACAACTCTTAAATTACTCCAAGCTGTGGAGAGCAGAAAAAATAGGGAACTTAAAAATAGCATTCGATCCGGGTCCTTTTTTAAGCTAATGGTTACTTCTTTCTGACCCAGTCTCAACCCCCAAGTCACCCCTTTCCTGCACTCCCTTCCTCCTTTCCTCCTACCTTCTCTACTTTCTTTATACACAAGAGCTGGAGGAGGGTTATTGATGGGAATTCTGCAGACTTCTTTTACTTCCACCCTCGCTTGCACCATTTTCCCCAAAGGCCTCATATCTCTTTCTCTCCATCTCCTTCAGCTCTTACTTGAATAATGTTGTCCCTAAGCCAGAATGAGGTCAGGGAAGTAATGGCAAGACATATTGTGCAGTTACGGCTGTCTGCAAATGGCCTATCAGTAATCAAAGGGAATGCATTACATTAGTAGATGCAACATTGTTCTTTGTGCACATATTGTAAATAGATGGTGCTATTGATTATGTCATGAGTCTTTTCGCTTTTAATGCAATAATAAATTGTCTTAGGTATACAACAGGAACAAAACACATTAATGGTTTCTTAACATGCAGTCAAATTTTTTGATTTGCAAAGGTTACCTTAAATTTTGTGGTTTCTAATGGGGTATCTTGTTGATACACATCTTTTTGGAAAAAAAGAAAATTATCTTTCCCACAGGTCGTAGCAGCATATATTCTTGTGCCAGTCAAATGAGGCACCCCCACTTGACAAATTGATTGTTGTTCCTGCAGTTTAAGTGATGAGGCACTCACAGCACATCCAGGGACTGTTTGACCTCCACTGTTGCCACATGAAGAACATGACTTGTCATCGAAGTTTGTTTCAGTCCAAATGAGCCACAGTTAGCCTTTGACCTTTCACCTCTGCTGCCCTTCAATAAAGTGGGAGCTCCTGACACTGGAGACTGACATCTTTTTCAGTAAGTGTTTTTAGAGTGTGTCTGTTTAGGAGTGTGTTTTGGGAGATTTTAAGTTCCAGACACACACTGGACAAAAAGAAACAAGGTTACAGCAATATTTGTTGATGAAATTGATAAAATGAATGCCTTGCTGCTTAAGCAGTTCTGATTGTAGCTCTCATAAATCAATTATTTTTTTACAACTCTCTAAATGTAAGTAATTACAAATAAACTATGTTGGTACATTTGCTAATTTACTGAGGGTTGTCTCTTGTTCCTGACCCAAACAGCTCACTTTGTGCAAAGCTGTTTGCTGCAGTCACACTTGCTTTCATCTCTTTTTAAACTTTTTCAACATTTAGATAAACACATTTCTTGAAACCCCTGGTAAAGATGTGTAAATATACTTAACATAAATTCATTGTGTGTTGTAGTAGCATATAATCTCACTCTCAAAATGATTCACAAACCCAACCTATAATGCGTTAATTTGCTCAAAGTGAAAAAATGCCCATGCTAAGAAAAAATTTATTTCAAAATCACTGGTAGCGCAATTGACAATCCCTTTAACATAAAGCAATTAAAGTATTTTATTAATTTTATACTTTACTTTAAGTTGCTTAGAGTTTCCACAAACTTCTAAAAAGTGATCCATGACTTTCTGTTTCCCTTTGGTATAAATATGACATTACACTGTGGGCACTGGCTTCTAGACTAGACAAAGACCTACAGTTACCTTTCCACCATGCACAGTGAGCAATTTTTAACCGAGTTAAAACAAAAATCTCTAAAGCCTTCTGTTAGAACTGCAGCAAAAATGTCAATATCATATCTCTATAACAACCATTAGTCTACCTAAAGACCAACAGGTTATTTGGAAGGTGTGCCAGGAAAAAGCCATTTCTGTCCTACCAGCACTATAATAAACATTTGGAGTTTGCTTAACTCTACTGGAATTTTACTAAAACAATGTCTTTTATTAAGATTAAACTAAGATTGGGCTTTTTTGGGAAAATAAAAAATCTATGTAGTTCTGGTGTAAAACAAAGAATGTGAAAAAGCACCTCATGCTCATTGTTTGGTTTGGTGGAGTGTTGAATTTTATTGTTGATGTTCTTGTTGTAGGTAGAGATGTACACAGGTGGGCACAGTTGTCAATAAAAGGCCACAGGTTGCTCTAGGGAGCACTGCACCCAGGCCAAATGTAACTGAAGGTTGCGTTTGTCATTTTGTTTGCAATAGATCTGACCCACATCCAGAGAACACTCCGGAGAACAGTGGGCAAAACACTCTCGCATCGAAGTGCTGGCAGCCTCCTACTTAAGCACTCCTCAAAGTAAACAGTAGAATAAGTCGCACCTGTCACCCAGCACACCTGAGAACTCCAGCACCGTCTGAGAACACTGAACACATGTAGCAAGCACAAAACACAAACACAACCCAGATCCTGACATCATTGTTTTTCCTCCGTTTGTTACCAGCATTTCCAGAAGAAGAAGAAGGCAGCATCAACATGGAGGATGTCTGATGCTATGAGGAGTTTCACTTCCAAAGACCACACACACCTTTTTAGAGTGAATAGTATTTTGAAATTTAAATATAAATCTGGTGGAATGTGGCTCAAAGCTGAAAATACGTTGTCACGGGGTCTTTAAGCTGGATAGTGATCTAAAAACATAAAGCCATATCAACACTGAGATGGTTCACTAGACACAAAAATGTTCAGATTCAGTTCCCCACTAAATGAGTGTGCCTTCAATAAAGGCTGGATTTTTCTAAATATCTCAGTAGGATTTTAAGCTACTGCAAGAAATAATTAATTTACCTTAGGGCTTTTTACACATCTGTACCTGGAGTGCAAAACTGTTTGTCTGTGCCTTTATCATTTACAGTATGTTATGACTTTTGCAATTAATAGCTCATCAGCTTTTTCTTTAAGCCTGTACAATAAAAAACATATTCTACAGTTTTAATAACTAAGGCATACTTGTAAAGAAGTAAAAGAAGAACACCGATTACATTTTATGCAATCTTTTCTGATTTGCACACAACCGTGTTGATACAATTGCAGCTTTATAAAAGGGTTAAAGACAATTTATAGGCATTGTCAAGATCTTGGATAAATGCATAGAAGTAATTCAAAGATTTAAACCATGCAGACGTTCCAGATGAAAGAAAAATTAATCTTGCCATTTAGATCTCAATAAGCGTAGCAGACAAATAACAGCCAGGGAGGCTAAGGCAGAGAGGCAGACAGAAAAGAATAAAAACTACTTTAATTCACTAAGCAACGTAAACAAATCAATAACTTTTATTTTAAGGTTTGTCTTGGGGGATAGTTCAACTGGTTTTGAGAAATAGCTTCACTATCATGTGTGACTGTATGTCCCAGCTTACAACCTCAAATAATCACCAGATACTGAACTTTTAGCTTAAAAGATTTACAACATATACTCATCTTCATGAAATCACAAGTTGTAGGTTATATGATCATGAGCTACATGGGTGGAAAGTGTATACATGCATATGGAAGAAATGTGATTAAGGAACATGTTGAAGGCTGCTGGGAAATTAATTTCTGCTGTAATTATTGAACTTATAAATTTTATGTTTTTATTGCATGTCCCATAGTTTAGACATAGTTTCTTTATTTTATACATTTGATTTCCCAAAAGATAAAGATGATCTTATGACATAATCAATACAAATTTTCACTGACCTCATCAGTGATCCCTTTTACATCATTCATCACCTTTGTTGGATGTGTTAAGACTTTGTAGAATTCTCAACCTAGTTTATATAGTTTTAGCATTCCAATTAGTTGTTTTATTTTCATAAAAAAATGGCTTTTGAACCACCATATGTGTGACAGGATTCTTTCAAAAGAAATGCTTCTCAATGCATGAATTTGGTATAAAACAAGCCCCTCGCAAAACGCATTCATCACTGCAGGACAATTCAAATATAAAATCCTTGCCTAAATGAGTCTAAATGGAGCATCACAGTGAAAGAGTGGCAGGCACTATTGCTGGAAAGTCCCCAGTTGGACTGTTGGCTGTATGTTTCCTTGCACACTCATGTGCTTCCTCCAGGCCTGCTTTCCACCATACAGTCTAAAAACATGAACGTTAATTGACGGTTGAAAATTGCCTATAAGTGTGTGTGAATGCAGTGCCGTGTGTCTTGTATGTCTCTGTGTTTTGGCCCTCAGATGGACTAACGATCTTTCCAAAGTGTGCCCTCCTCATGCCTAATGACTGCTGGGATAGACTCCATCCCGCCTGGCAAACCTGACTGGATATAACAGGTACAGAAAATGGGTGGATGGAAACCCAGATGGTCACTTTTTTGCCAGGTAGTCACATATTGGCTACCTCTTACACTAGTCTTAATAACTATTTTTTAGCCATGTATGGATTTCACCCTGGCTTGATTGTACTCTTCTTCAACATGATTACTTTAAGTTTCTGAAATAAATTTTAAGGACTTATGCTGTTATGGTTTAGTAGCGCAAAGGTCTAATGATCTGCAGGAAAACATACAATAACCCATACTCTCAAAGCAACCCCTTAGGTCTTCTCAATGTAGTGTGTTAAATACACTTAAGGTTTACTACATTAGGTACACCTTAGTAGTATAGTTTCAGTTTCCATTTTGCCTTTAGAACTGCCTTGATGGCAAATTAAAAGTACCTTTTGACAATAACAGCCTGTAAGCTATGGAAGCAAATCGTACCATATTTCAAACGAAAAAGCTTTTTCAGAAATGCTTTTTAAGAATGTGGCTGCATTGTTTGACTCATAAATGAAATTAGTAATCAATAATCTTATTTTCATTTTAATTTTCTTCTTCAAGACTGCTCATTCTTTCACTAAATGAAAATGAAAAAGACATTTGACATTTATTTTTCAAAATATGCCCCAGCAAATAGATACCAAAATTCAATTTTAAATGAAAAATTTGAAAATGAAAACGCATTTGCTGAAATGCTTTTTTATTTTAAGAATGTGGCTCCATTATTTGACCCATAAATAAAATTAGTAATCAATCATCCTATTTGCATTTGCATTTTCTTCTTCATGACTGCACATTTTATGCCATAATCAAAAAGAAAACAAAGTAGACATTGCTTTTTCGTTTTTGTGGTCTGCCCGCAAAGTACTGCACAGAACTCGAAAACGAAAAAGCATTCCGAGTGGCGGGCGCAGCAGAGTGACGTCAGCAGCCGCTCTTCCTCAGCTCCCTGCTGACCGAGTTACCCAGCTTGTTCGGTAGGGGGCGCTAAGGACATCAAATCAAGGTAATATTACAACTAGAGCAAGAACAATATTAGATATTCCAACTCAAATGTAGAAGACAGATAATAATGAAAGTAGCCCATGATATTTTGCTCTTCAAGGACAAAATGGGGACATTCTTAAGTCTATGACATAAAGTCTGTGAGCTCAAAGAGAAAAATAATTAATTTATTCATCTGATTCAGTTATGTTATATTGTCTCAGTTTAAAACCTTCTTTGGTTATAGGAGTTGTCTGCAGAGCAAGCAGCACTGTGCCTGAATATAACGGGGCAACATCACAGTTCACCTGTCCAGCTGCCAGCAAGAAACCAGCCTCTGGCTGTTGGATACTGCAGTCCTACTTCTGACACTTGCAGATAATCATAGCCACACGGTAGCCATACTCAACACATACTCAAAAAACTTCAATCTAAACATCACTGCAGGTGCTATAACCTTCTGTCTCACTTTCATGAATGACACAACTTTCCCTAAATCCGATTTGTGAAGCAGTAATGTTTATTTATTCAGTGATGAAAATGATGGGCTGCTGAAAATAAAAATCTTGAGAAGCACGCTTTTCTTTTACGTCCCCCTGAGAGTTTAAAATCGTCCCTGACAACATGCATTGCAAGGTTGATAATCTTGCTCCTATATTTCCCTTAAGAAGCACATCCAACTGTTTGTGCACCTCTCTACATAAAAAATGGTGAGATCTCTAAACCTAACAAAGTTTTTTTGGGGGGAATTTGTAAAAAACCCAGTGAATCCTTTGATGAATGATTAACTGCATCTGGATGGCACCTAAAACATTGCCTGGTCTGATCAAGCTTCTTTTAGGTGGCTGGATCAAAATATGGTGTGAATAAGATAAAGTATAAAGCCATCCTTCATTGTATCAAAGTTTCAGGCTGTTGCTGGTAGTATAATAGTGTGAGATATATTTTCTTTGTGCTCTTTGGGATTTTTACTACCAGATTAGCATTGCTCAAAGACTTGAATCTATGCCTCAAACAATTAAAGATGTCCTATAGGTAAGAAGGGGTCCTACCCAGTACTTCTCGGGTGTGCCTAAGAAACTTTCCGGTGAGTTTAATGGAAAAATAATACCAATAGCTAAGACAAGTCATGAAATCAATGTGACTAAAGCTTTCTCCTTCATTTTTAATACAACTGGTCATCTACAGGACAATTTTCTGAAGGTGTAAAGATCCATCCAATGCCTAGAAGTGATGCATCCACCTGCCCATGGTTTGTATTCCCTAAATAAGAAAATGGCACAATATTACAATGAACAGACTCATGTTTTATTATACAAGAGGGAAATTATGCTACCCCAAGCCTGACCGTCTCCTACTCATTTATTATTTATATATATATATATTTTATGCCCTTTTTTATAACTCTCTGTAACTGGTCCAAAAGGTGTAGAAAGTCCCTGTGGAGCAAAATGCTAAAATGCCACTGTGCTAGGCCATTTACCACTGCCTTCACACCAGAGAGCTATTTGTTCTTAGTAGTGTTAATGGTGTTCACTGCTCATGCCTCTTAATCCAGCCCTCGCCTTCCGCATGGCATGCAGCTCTCTGCTACTCCACAGCCTAACCCCCCTGACTGGGGACAAGGGGACATGGCAGGGACACTGTCCCAGAGTCAATTACTGGTCTCTCTCTCTCAAGAGCAAGCAACTGCATTTGTGACAAAATGGCCTGTTCTTATTTCTTCCTAAGATGCAATTTGCAGGAGGAAGGATATTTTTGTAGGTGAAGTGCATCTCAGAGAAGATGATCATGGACTCCCTGTAGACAACATTGTTAGCCAGGATGAATAAATGATGAAATAGGCTAACACATAGTCTTAATGTAAAAGTTGAGTGCAGTGTGGTATATTTAGAGCATCTGAATTGTCAAGTGCTTAAAGTACAATGGATCTATCCAAGAAAAAAAAAACCTTTGAACAAGCTATTTGACTAGCTATAAAGCTTTGAGATAACTTATTTTTAAGCTGAATAGATTGGAAATTTGCTTTGGTATTTTCTAATTGCCTAATGAGAAATTTAACAAAATCAAGAGGTTTTATTTCAGAACAGAATTTTTTTTAGTATTTCATATGTCCATCCATGCATCCATCATCTACACCCACTTATCCTTCCAGGATTGCTGGATAGGCCTGGTGCCTATCTCCAGTGGTCAATCCTAACGGGTTGTAAGTCCATCACAGGGCAATACAGAGACACACAGGACAAACAACCGTGCATGCACAAGCTCAATTTAGAGACCAATTAACCTAACAGTTATGTTTTTGGACTGTGGGAGGAGGCTGGAGTACCTGATGAGAACCATCGAATGCACACGAAGAACATGCAAACTCAATTCAGTTCAATTCAATTCAGTTTATTTATATAGCGCTAATTCAAAACACATGTTGTCTCAAGGTACTTCACAAAAGTCAGGTACATACATTCCAATTAATCCTAACCATTGAACAGTGCAATCAGATTCAGTTATTTATTCAAATTGGATAAAAAGTTTTTCTATCTAAGGAAACCCTGCAGATTGCATTGAGTCAGAGATTTGTAGCAGTCACTCCTCCTGGATGAACATGTAGTGACAGTGGACAGTCACTGGCGTTGACTTTGCAGCAATCCCTCATACTGAGCATGCATGTAGCGATAGTGGAGAGGAAAAACTCCCTTTTAACAGGAAGAAACCTCCAGCAGAACCAGGTTCAGTGTGAGCGGCCATCTGCCACGACCGACTGGGGGTTTGAGAGAACAGAGCAGAGATACAAAAAGAATACAGAAGCACTGATCCAGGAGTCCTTTCTATGGGAAGGAAAAGTAAATGTTAATGGATGTAGCCCCTTTAGTCATTTCACCTAGAAAGAAAGAACAGATAAACTGAGCCAGTTTTCAAGGTTAGAGTCTGAAAGAGAGCACATAGAGTTTGTTACAGTTCAGCTCAGTCGATCGCCATGTCTAGGAGAGAGAAAGGGTTAAACACTGAAAGACAGGGCCATGTGGATCATCGGTAGAGGGTGAGCATTAAGTTGTTGCCAGCAGAAGCTCGGACGATGCCCCTCTCCAGAAAGGTGTCACAGGTAGACAAAGAGTCAGGCAAGGTGTAGCTTCAAGGAAGAGAAAAGAGAGAGAACATAAAGTTAAAAGCTGTAATAACAGCAAATAATGAAAAATTAGAGAGTAGTGTGAGAATGTAGCGAAGAGGGTGAAAATGGTCATTATGTCCTCCAGCAGCCTATAGCAGCAAAACTACAGAGATACCTCACGATAACCTAAGCCACTCTAACTATAAGCTTTAACAAAAAGGAACGTTTTAAGCCTGGCCTTAAAAGTAGACAGGGCGTCTGCCTCACGGACAAAAACTGGGAGCTGGTTCCACAGAAGAGGAGCCTGATAACTAAAGGATCTGCCTCCCATTCTACTTCTAAAGATTCTAGGAACCAGCAGTAAACCTGCAGTCTGAGAATGAAGTGCTCTGTTGGGAACATATGAAACAATCAGATCTCTGATGTATGATGGCGCTAGATCATTAAGGACTTTATATATGAGGAGGAGAATTTAAAATGTTATTCTGGATTTAACAGGGAGCCAATGAAGGTAAGCTAAAATAGGAGAAATATGATCTCTCTTTAATTTTCATCAGAACTCTTGCTGCAGCATTTTGAATCAGCTGAAGGCTTTTAACTGCATTTTGTGGACATCCTGATAGTAAAGAATTACAATAGTCCAGCCTTGAAGTAACAAATGCATGGACTAGTTTTTCAGCGTCACTCCTGGACAGGATATTTCTAATTTTGGCAATGTTCCGGAGATGAAAGAAGGAAATTCTAGAAACCTGTTTAATATGGGATTTATAGGGAGCCAATGAAACCCTAGACCTTTGTACTCTGTGGCATCAACTGTGGCACCATGCAGCTTCTTTTTATTTTAGATGCCCCTTTGGAAATCACAGGAGAGTTAGAATTTACTTCAGAATGGATGGCATCTCGAACTAAACCGTTATAATCATAAAGATAAATTACCTTTTTGTCCCTGTTCCTGGCACTTGTCATCCAGAGATGATGACACATGATCAGTGCTTTGTCTTTCTTTGGTTGCTGTTTGCTTGTCAAATGCGCCTGCAAAGAGCTTAACACTGTAAGCTGAACAGGCCACACAGTCGGTTACACTTGGAGAGGGGGCGAACACCGCTGCCGTCACCAGGTATTGAGCCAAATTAACAGCTGCCAAGCTGCTATAACACCATAGACACAGTTACAATAAAGCGTGAGCTGGGAGAGGGGGCGCGAACGCTGTCATCACCAACAAACAGCAGACTTACTTGCAGAAATCCTTCACTAAGATCAACCCGTTGCAGCCGGAAATACCACAACTCCAGCCAGCAAGCGACAGGGCATCCAGGCAATGGGGAAGCAAAGCTCATACGAATAGCACGAGAGAAGAAATAAGGAACAGACCTCGGATGACGTAGGCATATATAGCCTCTGTGGTCAACCGGTGTATCACAGGTGTGACTCTGTTGGTATAATTACTCGAACTGCGCATGCGCGAAGAGAACATTCAGTGCTTTCAGCACCGCCGTCTGCCAGTCAGTAGGGATGAAATAGAACTTACAGTGTACTATGGCATAAGAGTAAGTCATTTTTCACTTGTGTTTAATTTTTCAGACTCAAAGATTGCCTGACCGTCTAGAGATGACAGTTCAATGCTCTATACAGTCTATAAGTGTCCCCTGCTATGAATCAGAAAAAGGCAGACCCAAGATTCAGCCAGACACAGTACTGAAAGTTTAAAAGGTTTATTCAGCCACAAGAAAACGTCACACAGGTAACACTCCTCACAGCTTCCAGGAATCACTGAGGCAGAAAGAGGGATTAGTGACTTGTAGTCTCTCCAGATTTTGCAGGGATCCGGAAAGCCACTAACCTGCTTTTGTCTTGAGTGGAACTTGAAACCCAGAGGGGAAACCTCAGTGGGGGGCAGGCGGTGCTCTCCACAGCACAGGTAAGAAGTGACTCCAGGCTGAATAATCTGAGGGCTAGGCTGGCTCAATAATCCAAGGACAGAAACAGGGTCAACAATCGGAACAAGAGGCGTCAGGCAAGGGGCAAGCAGAGGCAGGAAACAAGGTCGACAACCAAAATCCAAATAGTCCGACAGGGAGCAGGCAGAGGCATAAATCCAAAAGGCAAGGCAAGGTCAAGAACAATGATCAGACAGGAAAGAACGCTGGATATCTACTCACACGATGGCTTTCAAAAATCTGGCACCGTCTGCTTGTCAGAGTCAGTATATATCAGGGAAGACACATGTGTATGGCATGCCACAGATTGCACTGCACCATCCATTTTGGTCGCATATTTTGACACACGCAGCTCAACAGACGTCGCAGCTCTGACGTCACTGGGAGCATAAACCGGCTGAGATGCAGAGTTTTGTTGCCATTTCCCGCCTGTCTCACAGGACAGCGCAACGGAGGCGCATATCTGGAGAGACAAATGCTCGCAGGCGAACTTTTGCTCCAAAAGGCCATTCCCGGAAGAGCTTGAAAGCTGGAAATCTGTCTGATACGAAAAGATCAGGAGATTTATTTACCGATTGAAGACCACGCCGACACCTGCCGCAAGTGGAAACCCAGAGAGGTTCTATGTCCAAGGAGATGAGTTTTCCTCCTTGTGCAATGAAGTCGATTAACGGTTCATCTTTTCGTCTTCTGGACAGATAAGAAATTACGTTTTTTTTTCTTTAATTTGATCACTGACGCGTGATCACCCCCACCTCCATTTTTCTTCAGACCTGATCCCTCCTCGACCGGTGGAGAGCAGAAATCAACATCAAAGTAATTTCATTCTTTTCAAATTAAACCGGATAGGTGCATTTAGAGGTCTGGGTAGGATGAGGCATAGTTAAGGTGATGTAGGATTACCAATAGTTAATTTAAGGTATTAACTTGTTGCATGCAATACCAATTGAATTATGTTATGCTGAGCTGTGTTTTGATTTGGTGTGCAAGTGCTGCTGAATTGTGTGTGTTTAATGTTTTGTCCGGCTGATCTCAAATCAGCCAGGAGTTAGAAGTTGGACTTTTAAAACTTTTTCATTCAAAGCAACTGCAGTCTGGGCCTCGCCCGTCCAACACTTTGTTCCAGTTTTATTGCTGGAGATTTTCCACTCAGTTCCCGCCTCTGAGTTTATGACTCTTTGTTAAGATTTGGGGCGGTCAGCTGGTTGTGGCTAAAGGGGTGTGGCCCCACCGTTTTATCAGCTGATCGCTGCAATCGAGACATCAGCACCAGGAGGACTTCTCTTTCCATTTAACCCAAATTACACATTTTGTCCATAAAAAACTACTGG
This sequence comes from Girardinichthys multiradiatus, assembly GCF_021462225.1. Taxonomy (NCBI): domain Eukaryota; kingdom Metazoa; phylum Chordata; class Actinopteri; order Cyprinodontiformes; family Goodeidae; genus Girardinichthys; species Girardinichthys multiradiatus. The sequence goes on along the minus strand of NC_061802.1, from coordinate 20,517,262 downwards.
TTTGATCTTCATAGACTCTAAATGTGCATATATGTTTTTCTTTTATTATTATTGTTAGGTAGTCATTGTTATTCCCTTTGTGTAGAATGGTGCTTGTTAGTTAGGTGATGGTTTTGGACCAGAATAATGGTATATCAGGATTATGTGGCTTCAATAAATCTTCATACATATAATTAAGAGAAGCATTTGTGTTTATTTCGCGCTAGAGTGATTTATCTGTCAAAACAAGGTCGAAGTTCCCCCACCTTCGGTGAAGTGGTTGAATAAACAGTGACAGTTGATGGTTTTGGTTAATAATTTGTAATTATTAAAGAGCTTTGAGCCCATAATCACAACACCAGAGGACATCTCTGATTTCTATTCCTAAGTAATGATTTTTGGTTGAAAATGTTTTTTCAAATTATGATTTTAAATTATAATTCTTGATGAATATTAATTAATCAAGAATCATATTCCTTACACTGTGAACTGATGAGACAACAGGTCAAAATGCCCTTTTGTTGGAGCCACTTGTGTGCCTAAATATGCACTGACAACCTAGTGTCAGATTCTGCCTTTCAGGCTAGTAGTTTTCCATTTTAAGCAGACTAAGCCTCCTGCAGCCAGCAAAGCTGGTAATTTATATCTGACATTTACCCCATTCTCAGAATAATTAGTTGTCCTGAAGCTACCTTTATCGAAAGTCTTGATTTAATCCACCATATCATGGTTATTTATTTACATTTACATAAAGTTGCTTGCCAGGTTAAATTAATTTACCATTAAGGTAAGACGTCAGTTTTTTTGAGCCCATTATGGTAGTTTATTGGATTACCTGATAAAACAAAGCCTGATGGATAGGGGGGCTTTCAAGCCCCCCTGAATGATATTAGAACAAACATCAATCACATGAGTTATATGGAAAATGCTCAGTATATGGCACATACTTTTTTTTTGCACAAGCTCAAATTCTTGGTGTAGATATTATAAAAAATGCCTTGATAAAAAAAAATATGTTTTTTAAAAACAATATCCTACACTCTTTGTATTTATGACTACCATCCTTAATAATTTGGTAAAATAAAGGTGTTTAATTGTTATGTGGCAGTGTGCTGATGGTGTTTGAGGTGCCAAGAAAAGTGTTTATTTTCACAAGTCTTAGTGGAGCATACACACAAGGGGCTGAGTTTGGAGAGGCCATTTTCGTGCCAAGTCTGCAAAGTTTTGAAAAGTACTTTGTTGTTCTCAGAGCTGACAAGGTATTCCCTTTCATCTGCAATGGATATACCCCATTTAATGTCAACGAGGCTCTTTAAGCTTGGAAACTGGGTGGAAAAGAAGAAGAAAAAAGAAAAAAACGTCATTGGATATCACCATGACTTGTAGCTGACAGACAAACCTCTTCCCCTTGACAAGAATAAAAGAAAAAACAAAGACTCTTGTTGCAAAAACAAATCCCCTGAGCGTGACTTTGAAACATGCCCTAGTATGTCACGTGTTGGAGGGTTTGCTCCACACCCTTTCATATAATTGCAGTGTACGTTCATCCCTTGAGTCATTGCAGTTAACGTTGCATGGTAAATGAATGGAAATGCAGCGCTGATCTGTTTTTAGGTTTGCATTATTTTAGAATTCCTCACTATGATGCATCAGACAGTTGACGCCATGGCCGGATGGAGGCAGGGGTTGTCTGCTCGTCTCTGTCAGACCTGACTAACCGGGACAGAGGCTCTACCACCTGATCATTTTTCCACCTCCGCTTTCCCATTTCTCACCTTTGAGCCTTAGGCTTTCCGGCTTAATCAATCACTTGTGTGTATACCTATGTGTAAAGTAAGAACGTGTGAGGCAAACAGAGCTCCGAGGTGGGTGTCAGGGACAGGTGGCCAGGGTCAGCCTCTCCCTCACCTTGGCGGCTCTTCTCCAAGTGCTCTTGACAGACTTACATGCGTTCAACACACCTGCACTAGAGGGGCCACTGACACACACACAAGCACACACACAGAGTTGGGGTTTTTTCACGCATACATACACAAAAACAAACAATAAAGTGAACAGTTTCAGGCTACTCCTAAACCTTAAGGGAACATGCAAACTATGCTAATAAATGTCAGTTCATCAGTTTAGTTTTCGGACCAAACATGCTTTCAGGACTGCTTCAGCATGCATATTTCTCAAGGTTAAAAAGTTATCAGGGGTAAAATGGCCTCTTGTGTGTGAATGAATCTCCATATCATGAAAGGAAAATCAATAGCTGTAGCCAATAATGCAGCAGATGGAGTTAAATGCACTAACGCACCTAATTATTTTCAATAGACTGTCTGTTGCATTTTTGGGTTGTGTCGATCACAACAGGCCGTGCCATGATTGACCCAACCTGTGAGTCACAATCATTTAGAACAAATGTAGGATAAAGCTTTTTTTTATGTTTGGCATAGACACACTTTTCTATTATCTTACAAGCAGGCACACACAAGTTTACCTCTTATAAAAAAAAAAAACATCTCTAAAGAAAAGACTGGCCAAAACGTCTAACACAAAAACTGCCTTGGACAAATACTGTATTAATCAAAGAAATAGAAAAAGACAATCGATAGGAGCAGCGAGACTTAGAAGCACGATGTAAATATGCAGCACTGGCCATAGTAACATTCTAGAAACAACCACTTAATCAGGCCTTTAAACGCATAAAATATCAGGCTCAACAGTTAATGTAAACTCAAAAATGCTTTACTTACTCAGCATTAAAAAACAATTTAGAAGGTCCTCATAAAACAAAAAGGGTTTTAAATGCTTTTAGTTGTCAGATATTAAAAACCACATAAGCCTGCATTAGAAAAGAAACATGGAGGAAATGTTTATATCATACAACTACAAATAATCCTCACTACAACACCATAGTATAATGTGGCAACAAAACAAAGAAAAGGCCGTGTCACATCAATTCGAATTAGAATACTTTGGAGAAAATGACTGACAGAACGATCTATAAGATAAGATAATAAATGGTTACAATAAATAAACTTGAACCCTGTTCTGTGGCAGAGATGTGGTAAGCAAGAATATGTGAAGCGTTCTAAACACAGCATTACCGCAAGACCGTAAAACAATATAGAGGACAGTAGCATGCATGCAGTGTCTATCTTGCAATGATGCAATAAAAATACACTGTATATCATTGACTGCAAAGCAGAATAAGATAGGCAATTAGTTGAATCAAGAGAAGGTGGGTGAAGGATGTGTCCATTTATAATGACATGCATTTTAATTCAAAGTTTTCTTTATGGATTTGAACTCTTTTTTTATCATCTGAAAAATGTGCAAACATGTCATATCTCTGTTTAAACATTAAACAGAGTTGTTCTTACTAGATAAGCTTAATATTGTATTCATTTTTGAAGCATTCTGTTGGATTTTGACTTGCAGATCAACCAAAGTGTTGTATCATTTTGTAGCACATTACAAGGATTCTTTAGAGGATGTGTTCACAGTCAAGGTCGGGATTGATGAGCAGAACTCACAGATGCACATTCCGAATTGAAAAGATGCACAGATTGACCATGTGTTGTACAGCTGTAATACTAAAATCAATCTTTCACTTTCTTTAAGCCTGCAATATGTGAGTGAATAATATAGGATCAACTGATCTGAGTGCTGTGATAATTCTGTTAGCCTTCCAGTTTGCATTTTGATCTTAGAATTTCTTTGAAAGTCCTATAATTTTGCCCTTGAACTATAGTTGTTTTCATTAACCTACATCTGTGATGGAAGATCTTGACTCTATAATGATGCTGATTAGTACAATGAAAGGAGAAAAAGCTGATGGTAAGAAATAGCAAAGGCAGAAAAATAGTTTGCCTGACTTACAGGCTCAAAAAGTTGACAGTTTTAATGCCACTTAAAAGTAATGAGGAGCACAACCAATGCATAATTCACAGTGTAGTTAAGGCATTGAGTTGGTGACTTGCATGCTGCAATCTGCTGGGTTTCCTTAGATAGAAAACCTTTATCCAATTTAAAAAAAAAAACTGAATCTGACTGCACTTTGATGGTTAGGATTAATTGGAATGTATGTACCAGACTTGAAATCTGTATGATTCGATTGAATAGACTATGTAAAGTGCCTTGAGGCGACATGAATTGTGACCTGTGAATTGACGCTATATAAATAAAACTGAATTGAAAAAGCATGTCACCTTTTTTTTTTTTTTTATTGAGCCTTCAGAGAAAAACAATGAGTGAGGAAGTAAGAGAAAGTTGAGGAAACTCATACTAAAATGACGGATATTTTGTGTACAAAATCTATCATTCATAACTTATATAGTTGTACTGTAATGGTGTGTTCACACCGAACGTGGATTCTGGGATAGGAGTGGCCGATTTACATGTTAGCGGCGCGAGGTGGTGCAAAGGAGATGAAGGACGCGGTGTGGAAGGTGCGCCGAGCGAAGCGGGAGCAGAGCGAGAGCGATGGATGAGTTGAAAATGTGAACTTTTTCCTAAATTTGCGTCGCGTCAACCAATCAGGGACTGGATGTGGCCGTGACGTAGGGTGGAGGACCAGATCATAGTGGTGGCGTGGGGCAAGCCAGAGTTGTATGACTCACCTAATTACTTTTACCGGGACAAGTACAGAAAGGACCTGGCCTGGTTATGTTTAGGCACAAATCTTATATTTAGGAGATGTGGACATAAAAAATCGGCTGTTTTTTTATTGAGCTTAGATTTATTTACTCACTGAAGACAGATGGACAGGCATTCAGCAGCGGGGATACAGCACCGGTAGTTGGTGTCCCGGAGGCCGATTTGTCTCCCAGCACGGGACATTAGATCCTCGAACTGGGTCCTGGATAGACGGAAGTACTGCTGAAATCGACCGTCATCCAGACGCAGCTCCTGGAGTTGGTGGTGGTACTCTCCGAACTGTTCCCATCCCTGAAGAATCTGGTGAACCCAGGGACGTCGACGTCGGCTGCATTTTTTCGGCTCTCCACAGATAACACACCGTAATTAGGTCCGTGAAATCCATGTCCGCCATGTTCAGTTGAAACCAGCAAGCAGCAGATAGAAGCTCCTCCTATTTGATGACGCAGCGAAGCGTTGCCGTTTGTTGCCGTTTGTTGCCATTTGGCAACACGGAGTTCACGCGGAATGTGAAGCGAGCAACAGCACACATATGATGCAAAATATTCGCAGAATCCGCGTTTGGTGTGAACGCACCATAACGGCTGGTTCAGAAGTCCCGAAATTTCAGCCGGACACAACTAATAAGATTCAAAGGATTACTGATCATTCTGGAAGGCGTTTGCCAGGAAACCACCAGCAGTAGGCACAGGAACCTCTTCTCAGAATCCATGAGAGGATCAGGAAACTGAATTTCGGCTCCTCAGTGTGATCGTCAGGAGGCAGCAGGGCTACATCACACTGGCTGTCAGGTTTGCAAACCCAGTGACTGCACAGAACGTGGTGGTCAGGGGACAGAAACAGGCTCAGAGCCGGGAGGACTGAATCAGGAGACAGGATCCGAGGGAGAGGCTTGAATAGTGGATCGGGGCACAGAAGTGAGGTCATGAACAGGGAGGCAGATTCAGGCATACGGATCCAAAAGTTAGGCAGAGAGGGTCGGTCAGGAGGCAGAGGCAAGGTCGTTTGTCCAGAAAGCAGAAGCCAATGGAGTATCCAACGTGGGCAAGGCAGAGCAGGGAAATCCGTCAATCAAAACGAGATCAGATCAGGCAGATAGGCAAGGAAGGACCGCTGGATACTAGTCACACAAAGACTTTCCAAAATCTGGCACTGGTTGTCTGTCAGAGAGCTGTATATAAAGGCAGGACCACAGGAGGAGCAGATGAGGAGTAATTAGGGAGCCGGCTGGGAGGAGCAGGTGAAACCAATCCTCCTAAAAGCTGCAGCCCTGAGCAGGCAGACAGAGGTGATACAGACAACCTGTGCAGAATCATAACATGTACTAATTTAAAAAATAAAGAAGTGAGCATAAATTATTGCATGAGACAGCCGAAACCCTCTCGGTTTGTCAATGCGATTTGTAATGTGTTAAAGTGTGATGGTGACACAAAAAGAAGACCCCTGTGGCCTCTTCTAATGTCAGCTAAAAGCACTCAATACAGGTTTTAGTTCAGTTCTTCACCAGAGAAACATCCATTATATTAATCTGGTCCAACTTACAACCTCTCTTCAGTTCTCTGTGAGTGAAGCAGGTACGTAATAGCTGCTGTTGCAACTGGCTGCTTTTAGCTTGTTTTCTAAATAAGGAAGAAATGACTATGATGCTTGGACAGCAACCATAGATTAACATGCAGGGGTCAGATTTCTTTTCTGAAAGAATGGCTCGGGAGCAAGTAGTTGTTTTCATCCCACCATCACTAAAGTCACTCATTGAAACAGAGTAGGAAGTGCAGCAGCAACAACTATTATCACATAAACAAGATGTGCTTTAGCCATAGTTTATTCTAGATAGGTGTAGTGAAAGACAGAAGGACCAAGCAGGGACCTGAATGCCTCTCAATAGTCACTGTCTTTTTCTTGAACCAAAAAAATAAAATAGAGGAGATGATAGTGGACTTGCACTCGAGGAAGAGAAGGTTTGAAATATTTGGAAAGTACTGAATGAAATTTGTCTTTGTGTTGCCCTGTGATGGACTGCGACCTGTTCGGGGTGTCTTCCACCTCACGTCCGATGACTGCTGGAAGATGGGCAGCCTCTTCTCTGCAACCCTGTAAGGATAAGTGGATATAGGCAATAGATAGATTGATTAATTCAATTTTGATGGGAATGCTTAAATGCAAGGGGATGTAATAGGAAAATATTTTTGTATGTTGAAGAATTGACACATTTTGGAACCAACATTTTAGGGCCATGCAAAAGTATTTATAGCCCCATAGTCTTTGGTGTAATAATTTTGGAGACCAACACAAGAACAATGCTATGTTGTAAAGTGTAAGGGGAAAAAAATGCTTGTTTTGTTGTTTATATTACAAATAAAAAAACTAAAAAAGCAAGGCATGCATTGTGTTTTGCTCCCGAGTCAAAATAGAAGGACCACCTAATGCAGAAATAATTTGAGACTGAAATAACTTATATTTTTTCTTTATAAAATAGCTCAGTCAAAGTTCAGTCATATTGTACATACATCTGTGAACATCACTTTTCCAGTCACAGATTCTCTAATGTATTTACATCTAGATTTTAAATTTTTTTAACTCTTACAAGCCTCATTGTTCTTCCTTGAGAAAAAAAAAAACATTCCCTCAGTATCATGCTGCCACCAGAATGTTTCACTGTGGGGATGGTGTGTTTAGGGTATTTAGGTTAAAATGTTGGTGTCATCTTATCAGAGGCCTGCAAGGTGGCACAGTTGATAAAACTGTTGCTTTGTAGCAAGAAGAACCTCGGTTTAAATACCG